>NW_027452693.1:0-22500 GCF_964194025.1 Convolutriloba macropyga | reverse complement strand
TGTTTCATCAAAGCAAATGGTTCAGAACCAATAATCTGAATAACACCCACATATTATTGTTCAATTTGCTACGTGACATTCAACAAATTGAAAAACTTGGAAAACCGTTGAATTGTCTCCAATGATAAAAGAAGCATACAATTTATCAACTGCGGAGCCCGTTGGACATTTGATAATTGCTCTCGACCCACAAACCAGCCAGGGTTTACGCTTTTCATCGCAACTAATTGGACCGGATTCTCCAGTTTTTTACATTTCTTGCACTGAAGCAGTCATTACGCCAACTACAAATGAAAAAAAAACATCTCAAGCAATGGGCAGTTAACAGGAATGAGATCACAGCTCAAATAAAAACCTTACCTCAAGGAGATTTCATTTGGTTTTTGAGTGACTGTGTGATGAACGTACTCTTTGGAGTTGTACCATTCAATAAAAATTGAATTAAAAAACTTCGAGAATCCACTAGGTAAACTTGCAGACAGAGAAGTTGAAAAAAGTGAGAGAATCAAAATTTTTTGATCAGATTCTGAAATCCGTCCAAATAAACCAATTGCGTTACCTTTTATTGTGTTACTGGAGTAAAATGCACACTGAAGTGTTTTTGCTAATTCCGCGCCCAATGTATGCGAATGAAAAACCTCAAATTACTAAACTTCTCAACAATAAAAATGTCCAAGAGAAAGCAAAACAAATATCAAAGTTGCAGAGAAACAAGTCTCCACCATCAACTTCTACGACGCAGCAAGACAAGCAACAGCAAACAGATAACATTTTGGAGAATGTCAAAGATGAGTTGAATGAGACTGGAGATAAAAAATCTGATACAAAAGTTTCAACTCAAATCAGGGAGCGAGTTTTGAGAGTTATTAAACACCTTGACCCAAAGAATTTGAATAAGCGAGCATACTACTGGAGAAAAATGAAGAGTAAGAATCTCTATTGCTGGATAAGACATCAAGACAAATAGTTAATAACTCAAGCAGGAGAAATCTTGTCGCAGATTTTCTTTACGATCTACAACAAACCAAATCTAAACTTTCACTCGAACATTACAAAGTCCTGACCTTTCTAGATATCAGTTCACAATTAACTTGAAATACATACGCAAAAAAAATTCTGGCCTTATCACTAAACGAAACAGTTGTTCGGATGAACCAGAAAACGAGGAATCAGGAGTCTCGAGAACAGAAGAATCAAAAATTTCTCGCTTCGATGGAGGAAGCTTTGAAGATTCTAAAGACGAAATCCAACCGTCTAGCTCGTGGGCAAATTACTTCCTCTCACTTTGAACAATTGAACAAATTATACCCAAAAGATAGTGCAGCTTTTGGTAGCATTGCTAACTTGAAGAAAGCCAGCGGTTTACCAAGATGCAAAGTTGTTCAATGCTTTCAGTCAATAAGCCCCGTAAACAAAATACAAACAATTCTGAAAAACTTTTCCGAGACTGAAAGCTGTTGCTTACCGAATAAACGAAATCTGGTCACTCGATGTGGCGTATATGGAAAAAATTGCCCAACTTAACAATGGAGTCAAATATTTGGTGCTGGCCGTTGATGTTATATCACGATACCTACGACTGAAACCAATGAAGGCTTTACATGTAAAGGATGCTATTGAAGCGTTCAAAAATGTTTAAGCAGAAAAAAACCAGAAAGGGTTTGGACAGACAGGGGATCTAAGTTTAAAGGTGAGTTCAATAAATTTTGTGAAAAGAAGGAGATTCATTTATATACAACCGAAAACGAAACCAAGTCGGCATTTGTTGAGAGGAATTTTTGATCGCTCAACAACATCATTCACAAATACTTGGAGGACTTTCGGACTTAGACTTATATTAAGAAATCGCCCCAATTTGAAAATGATATAAACAGTAGTGTTAATCGTGTTACCCAGCTTGGACCTAATAAAACTTTCAAAAAGCATGAACCGTTTCTAATATCCCTAGCAATTAGCACAAAAAAGAACAAGCCAAAATACGAAAAAGGAGACCCGGTTCGGATTGCAATGTCAGATGAAATTTTTAGGAAAGGTTATAAACAAAATTATACACACAAGGTCTTCACAGTATTCAAGGTTGCCACCCTCAGTTCAATAAAATACAAGCTTATAGGTGCATATAACGTTATAATGAAGGTAAAGTTTATGATCCAGAGTTAGTCCCACCTGTGAACGTCTTTCCTGTCGAAGACAAAACATGAGTGTTAACAAAGAATTTACAATTGATTTGATATCGAATGCATGAATGGGAAATTCTACCAATAACACTATGGCCAAGTTTCGAAATCAACTCGCCCAACCATTATAGTTAAATGGAGATTTCCATCAAACAATGTAAATTCAAAAGTTGGCAGTTGATTTCTTCTCAAATGAGAAACATTTGGTTAGTGGAGTTACGTTACGCATTTCAATGCGAAGATCTCAAGAAAGCCAACGCTTTTATTATTGTTAATGCATCACAATCCAACTCTATTGGTACCCACTGGGTAGTGTTAGCTAAATGATATGCATAACAAATAATATATTTTGCAGATCCATTGGTTCCACCCTTGACTACCTACAAAGAAGTTTTTAACCGTTTACAACAGCGTAAAGACTTGGAGCTAATGATGGATAACATGGAACATAGAAGAGAAATTCAGTCTGTGCTGCAATGCTCAGACTCCCAGCTTTGTGGGTTATTTTGCATATATATTTTTCAATATTTTCATAAAGAGAAGTTCCCATTTATACCTGATATAAAAGAATTAGAGTTACTAGCTTTTGTAAAACATATGAAGTGAAACTTATTTGAAATTTTAAACAACAAAACTTTTTGAATACCAATTTTTACAAAATTGAAATGTTATGAAAGAGTTTGAGGCTTCTCACGCAAAACTCTCTTGGCCACAAAGCAGGATATCCATTATCTGATCAAGAGATGAGGAATATTCAACTAATATAAGCTGGCAAAATCGTTCAATAGTTACATCAGGGACTGTAGAAGAACGTCTGTTGGCCGTCGAAGTACTAAGAGATTTCGCAGTTGCCTCACTCAAGGATGCCGGAAATTGTTTCTGGTTCTTGGTGACTGAAAAAGTTGATTTTGAAAGGTACTCAACAGCAACATTTAGTCGTGCAATTGTTGCACTACGTTTAACAAAGTCTTTTTGCATAGGTTGAATAACTATTTTGAAACAGTTAACGAGACACGAAATCACCGCAGGTACATAAAGAGAATCAAACATTTATCCTCCTGCAAACAAATTTCATACATAACATTATTATGATTGGAGCTAAATGTAGAAATTTCGATAACTAATGCAGATGAATGATAACCCTATGTATATTTTTCAATTGTTGTGATTTCACGTTTTGGTTCCGTCTCTCAAATATTGTACTTGAAACGTATTTGGAATTTCTTGAAATATTCAGGATTGTTTACATACATTGCCTCAACAATAACGAACAAGAAAGAAAAAGCTATTGAGGGATGCATAAACAATGACAGGAAGCAAACTGAAAAGGTATAATAGGAATTGACTGTTACAGATGTTTTGGTATATTTTTTTTGACGATGGATCGATGTTTTGGCAGCCCGCTTTGCTGGACACTTTGAGTCATCAGTTGAATCAGGTAATAAAAGTTTGTCAACCAAGCCAACCGGTTGATCAAGAATTTGTTCTACTTTTTCTATGTTCTGACATAGCTACCAAAATTCTCGCGCGGAAAGTGTAACTTTTTGATTGAAATCCCAATCAATTTGTTCACTATCACGTTTGAATAATTTCAAGGATAAATAGGTCCCAGTGGTATGATATGTCTTATCAGCAGCCCTAACGAGCCGTTTTTCATTGAGCGACAGAGCCTAATGAGGGTCGTTGTACTCAGCATCCTTAGACAAAACATTAACCATAATGTTGCATATATAGAGACAAACTGCATTTTTCGAGACAGACTTTGTTAAAGTAATCTGAAATGATAAATGGCTAATAGATTACTGTTTATTGGAATGTAAACATTTTAAAACCCCACGCCAACATGTCTAGACAATATAACAGCTGAAAAAACAAATCCCATAGGCGTGTAAACTAAATTATACTCCTCTATGTCAGCTAAGACGTTTATACAAAATATGAAACTCAAAAGATCGGAAAAAATGTATCCTGAATCAATACCCATTCAGTTTCACAACTGTCCAAGACAATTTAAAGATTTCTATTTACTAATGCAGCATCGCCGCGCCAAGCATTATAAAAGCCATATCAGAAAACAGTTTTGCCAGTCCCAACCTTAAAATCTCAAAACTGACAAATTTTCTTTACCAATGGATAAACTAGCTCGCCTCCTTGAGTCTATTTATATTTTCTAAGAGCACCCCATTTCAACCTAGGTCAATATGGCATAATTTTGATAATAGACATGGCGGAATAAACATGAAATGGTTAAGTCAAATAAACAAATCGTTCCGCAACATTTTTCAATCTTTCCGCCATTGTTCTTTCCTGTTGTTCAGTATTAGTTTTGCGAAAACTGTTCAGTTCTTTGGTACCTTATTACATTACTGCAGGTTATTTTTGTTACATAACCTTCTTTTAAAATTCGCTTTTAGCTTTGAAGCTGCTTTTTCTCTCAGTTCCGTACAATATAAATACAAGTTTGAATTTCTCTTTTTACTAGAATTGGTTCTAGATTCCACTGTTAAGTCATTATAAACTTTTACTTCGAAAAAAAACTGTTTGCTTTTTTACCGTTTGAATCCAGAAAATCTGTAGAAAAAAAGACATCTCAATTGTTTATCCATCAGTTGCAAAGTGGCTGCTGAATATTTAGAATTCGCAACAACAAGTAAGCGAGGCACTCGAACCCTTGTGCGAATGTGTCACAACTTATATTATATCACAACACTCGAAAATATTGTCATTGTGAAGGAAAGCTTTGAAGATAAGACATAATTAAGGCAGACAAAAAACAGTTTCATTGCTCCAGTTAATTACATTGAACCAATACTTGAATACACAAAGCAGAACAATTTATTTCAACATAAAACAAAACACCAGAAAGATCGTTAAGACAAGAAAAATCTCCGTATGCTCATCGATATTTTGAATGTTTCACTCCGATTCAAATAAAAAAGGAGGATGTGAAAAAATGGGCAAAGCCAACAAGAAAACTTTTTGCAGACTACAATCATGACTGTATGGAAATTTGAGAAAATCAATTGAAGCAGCTAGAACAAGCTGAGCAAATGTCAAGTTTTTGGAATATTCATCAGTCGCCGAGTGAAGAAACAAAACCTCCGGGAAAAAACCTCCCGTTGCTTGTCAACATTTTTTTATGATGATGTCAGCATCGATGAAACACCTCCATGGAGTCAAGGCTATGTCATCAAGCTATCTCGACTCTAAAACACAAAAAATTTTCTTGGAACTTATTGTACAAATCAAAGTTTGTATTTGCTGCTGTTCAATTTTAAACTTTGTTTTTGCATCTCCAAACCACTTAATTTAATTTTATCTGATGATTCATCTGAACACTTGACTTAACATGAAATTTTGTAGGAATTCAGAAATTAAAGTCGTTGTTAAAAAACTCAGACGTTGAGCAAACAACTATGTGAAATATTAATTTAAACAAATATGCAAAAGTAGACCGTGATAATTATAAAACCAGTCGAAGCTTGGATTCCTTAATATCATGACAAACAATCAATAAACAATTCTTTTAAGTTGCTAGTATGCGGTGTCAAAATTGAGAAAAACTTTGGTTGACAAATAAATAGCAAATTTTATCGCCTCCACTGAATCAACAAAAACTAGATAAACAAGTAAAGATATGAACTTATGTGGCATTGACACAACATTCTCAGAGACTGACTGCTCTCAGATGCTCTTTGTGGAGCAGTAGCTATCAACTACAAAAGCAAACAAAAAAAACGCGCATTCTGATTGGATGAGTGGGTTGTAAAGATGTGTGCCCAGCAAAACTTGAATTTTTATTTTTTTTTGCCTTGACTTTCAATTCACTTGCCTGAAAATCTTTTCAAACTTATTCTTAACAACTAATTAGCAACAAAAAATTGTTTTCCTTCTTCTTGAAATTTTGTTAATACTTCACCTATATTTTTTCCTGCTTGTCTCCAATCCTTGCAACTGCAATGAATTCAGTAAAGTGTACAGGTTGCCCCAAGTCCTCTCAGACAACCGCAGCCTACGCCGACACATGCAGGCTGTGCATAAACATTATGCGCAAAAAAAATTTCTGTATTATGATTGCGATTTTGCTATTGAAAAAGTCGTCGAGCTGAAAGCGCACATGTATCAACAAAAAACTCAACCAGCCCACCTTGTTGTCTATACTGTAACAAATTCATCATAGACAGCCTGAAGTACATGGAGCACGTGAACAAAAACCATGGACTGCCCGTTTGGGATGTTGATCCGGAAAACAAACAAAACGGGGGAATTCTTCATTCCAAGCAAGCATTCGGTGGTGTGCTGAAAACTTTTGGCATACTAGTGGGAGAGCATGAAATATATTTGCTACGATTCATGCGTAGCAAACGTGATCAGATTGAAAACATTGTTCAACTCATCAAACAAAAACCATGCACAGAAACTAACTGTTAGCGCCCTGGTTCAACTCACAAAACCATCGACCGACGAGAATACTAAAAGCCAGCAAGATGAAATCAAAATATTTATCAGCCCGAAATTGCAGCGGGTTGATTTCACCGGGGCCTAGAAAATCTTGTTTTTCAGGAAAGGTTGAACAAAAGCTGCTTTCATTGAACAATTTTGCCTCCCATGGGAATAGCTGGACAGTAGATAGCATTGAAAACATTGAACTTAGATTCCCTAGGTCAAAACCAATTGCTGCTTCTTCCTATTTAGCTCTACCAACTGAGCTAGCAAGCTGTCAGTACTTATTGAACATTCGCAATCGACAAAACAAGAAATATTTTCTCTACTGTTACATAGCTCAATGCCATCACTTATTTGCACCAGCGCTGATACCCCTCATGCTTCATGGAGACAAAAATCGAATCCAATTATGTACAGTCCAGAAAACCCAAGAGCAAAACAACCGGTTGGTGAATTCATGATGCCTATAGCTTTTCACCAAATGGAAAAAATTGAGCAGATGAAGAAAGTTTGCGTCAATGTTTTTGGACACTCGAAAAAGAAGCTGATTCTTTTCCCCATATCAAATAACCAAAAGTTCAGTTTCAACCTGGATCCGTTTTTGCTAAGTGATGGATCAATGCATCGCTATGACCTGATCACAATTATGAAGGCACTTATCCCTTAATTTCTTGGCAAACACCACCGAACTGACAATCATTCGCGTCGAAACTGCTTCCACATCAGCACATCATTGGATAGACATGAGAGACATGAAGAAGTATGTAAGGAAACTCAGTTACAAGAGCACTAGAAGAAAACAAGCCATGCAGCTACGCTTTGTTCTTCGTTGCTTTGAACGGAACAAAACCATTCTACTTTGATCTCAAATGTGGTCCGAATGTAATGGATGATTTTGTTAAATCACCGTAGCAAACTGGGGTTATAAACGAAGTGAAACAACAACACACACATTTTTCCGGCGAGCCAACAATCACTAAGGATCAAGCTAGTGTGTGCTGGATTTGTGAAACCGAATCGCATGCAACTTCACAAGACCCCACTTTTCTAGACTACTGCCACTTTACAGGACAATTTTTAGGTTGGGCGCATGCGCAGTGCAATTTGATGCGCAAAACTCTAAACTTCAAGCCACCTTCGCGCACACCTTCAGCAAACTATGATTTTCATCACGTAGTTTTAGCCAAACAAAGTCTGAATGAGAAAAAGACAATTTCGGTGGTGCCAAGCAAGAGTGAGAAATTCAGTTCATAGCAAATTGTGGTGCATATAAAAACAACACAAAACAAGAAAGGTGTCTGGACAAATCAATATGAGTACATCAGACTATTGGACTCATTCAAGTTCATAGATTCATCGCTCGACAAGTTGGTACAGGACCTGCCACTCGATCACCCTATTGGGACAACACTTTCAAGCTCGGCCCCCAACCTCAATAAATTTGTTAAGACAAAAAGTTTCATTCATTTATTGCATCGTCGATAGCTTTGAAAATTTGCAAGAGAAGCAACTTCCCCCTCTCAATAAATGGACAAACAGTCTGCAGCAGTACGAGGTAACAGTGAGTGAAGATGACCACGTACGAGCCCTCAAAATTTTCAATTTATTCAAGTGCCAAAAAATTGGTGACTACTGCAAACTATGTTTGACAACAGATGTGTTTCTTCTCGCTGCAATAGTATTGTGCTTTCAAAAAGTTTGTTATGACTCACATGCACTGGACTTCTGCCAGTACTACAGCGCTTCCAACTTATCAGGAGATGCAATGCTCAAAATATGCAACCCCAAACTAAATCTTCTAACAGAGAGGAACATCTTGACATAGTTGAAAGTCTTATAGGAGGAGGCGTGAGATCGGTTTACAGCAAGCGGCTTTGTTGCACAAACAACAAAGTTCTACCGGACTACAAAACAGAAAACATTTCTTCGTTTATAATAATGGTTGACGCCAAAAATCTGTACGCAGGAATCATGAAAAAATTCGCCCTACCCCTTCACGATTTCGAAATTTTTGACAAAACTGAATGGACCAATGAGCTGGCCGAGGAAAATTTGCGCGAATTATTGAACACGCTTGATTACGATGAAGTGGGATTCATAGTTGAGGTTAATTTCAGTTACCCGCACAGCATGCACGATCTACATTCTGACTTTCATCTGGCGCTTTCAAAAATGGTTGATGAATGCTGGCTCAGCGAGTATCAAAGCAGCTTGTTGGCCGATATGCAAATTAAAAAAACCCGCAGGTGAAAAGCTCATTCAGACGCTATTTGATAAACCAAATTACCCACTGCACTATCAAACCCTCAAACTCTATGTCGAACTAGCATTGGTGGTAACCAAGCTTCATAGAGCGCTTTTCTTTAGACAACAAAAGTGGCTCGCGCCAAACGTGAAACTGAATAAGGAAAAGTGAAACCAAGCGTAGACTAAATTTGAGAGGGATTTTTTCAAAATGATGGTCAATTCATTCCTTGCAAAAACTTGCCAGGGAAAGCGAAACCGTAAGAAAGTTAAATTACCACGCACTGAAGAGGAAACGCTCAAGTGGACAGACAAGCCTGAGTACCAATCTTCCAAAATTATTAGTGAAGATCTTGTCACTGTATGCCTTCAGAAATCAGAAAAACTTTGTGACAAGCCAACCATAGTGGGTGCCTGTATATTGGATTTGGCAAAGAAGTTCATGTTCGAGTTTCACTACAAAGTCAAGAAGAGAAACTTTGATTGCAATTTGCTTTATTCAGACACGGACTTTTTTGTGTATGAAGTGCGCTCAAGAGATTTTTTTACAGATCTGCAGCGGAAACAGTCAGAGTGGCTGAACGGTTCAATTTTTCAATCATCCTACCCCAGCATCCGCTGTACAGGATGGACAATGCCCGAGTCGTTTTGAAGTTCAAAGATGAGGTTACTAGCAAGCCAATTGCAGAGGTTTGTGGACTGAAGCCCAAGCTGTTTTCAATCAAGCTCGCAGAGGGCAAGTATAAATCTTTTTTCACTGTCACTGTATCACCACACGAACACAATCATTCTTTAAAAAGCAGCACACAGTAGGCGTTCAGATAGTTCAAGATTTTTCCGCAGGCAGAAAAATTAGCATATGTTGCAAATGTTTCTATATTTTTTTTAGTTTTTGCTAAGCAGTCAGCAAAAGGTGTCACAAAAGACGCCCGCCGCACTATGACCCACGAACTGTACAAAGAAACTCTTTTGGGCGGTGAGGTGGTGCGTTTGACGAACATAAAATTAGCTTACAGCAACCAAAGGCTGCACACAATTGTTGTCAACAAGAAACCTTTGTCAGGTTACGATGACAACAATTTATCATGAGTGATCAAATTTCTATGCTGCCCTATGATCATAATTCGATTAGAGAGGATATGTTCTTCAAGGCAATAATGAACAGCCCGATTGGGTTTCGGATGACTCGGGCAGCAGGCGCAAGATAGCTCCCAGCAGGTGCAAGATAGCTCGCAGCAGGTGCAGGAAAGGGGGCAGCAGGTGCAGGATAGCTCGCAGCAGGCACAAGATAGCTCGCAGCAGGCCCGTGATAGCTCGCAGTAGGTAAAAAAACATTAACCAGCAGAAAAACAAGCACCATATCCAACAGTCAGCAATCTCTCCACATATTAATAGCATTCTAAGTACAGGTTTCAACTCAAATCCGGACACGGGTTTTCACCATCGTGATTATAGTGAGGATGAATTAAACGAAAACGTAGTAGACTTTGATAAATTGTCAGATTTATCAGACAGTGGATCCTCTACAGGACCTGCTTGCGATGATTTCGTACTAAGTCAATTGGTAGAACCAGATACAGAGAGACAGCAAGTGGAGCAATTGGCTCTACCAAATCACAGACAAAACAAAAAGAAAAGATAAAACAGGAGAAAAGCTGGAATTTTAAAGGCGAACAAAACGCTGAGCTGTGATAATGGACTCAAGTAACGAAGATAAATAAACTATTACGTGCCTCAGTGATGTAGTAGATTTTGTTGCTTCTCTTCATCTTGGCTATGGAATAACGAAAAACGTAGTTTACTTCACCCCGGTGAAACTAAAAAAAATTTTCCCTAGCTTGTCTATCACCTTTATTTTTCATATAAATTGTGGCACTTGTATATCTTTGATGGCCGTGCTTGTTCATCAAGTTGGTTTCCTGGGTACTAAATCGGTCATCACGACATCGAGTGCCTAGGTTGATCAAACTTGGTTCTTCCCCCTTTCAATCCCTGATGTACTTTAGGCCTGGTGATGTCTAAATCATACTTTAATATATAATAGCTCAATGGAGTTATGGTAATTGACGCTGTTGCTAAAACTTCTAAAAGTAAGTGTTGAGCACAAAATGCACAGACAGATATCATCAAGAGAGAGAATAATAAAAAAAAAAGTTTAAATTTCACAGCCAGCTTCTTAAATCTTCCTAGCCGGTTCATATACCTGATAGGTTGATTGAAACAGAAAAAAAATCTGAATCGGATATAGAATATAGTTCCCGTCCTTAACCCAGTCTCATTTTAAAAAACTTACTCAATTGTTGCGGAAGTAGATAATCAGGTTTCCGTTGCCTTGGTCGCAAACAACTCGAACCTCGACTTGATATTTTTCGCTGAGCGGACACTTTCCACAATGGCAGATATCAAAGCCAAAAACACTGTTTCCGTTGACGCAAAAGACAATTTTGTGGAGATTAGTGATCGTTCTCGATGTTTTTGCTAAAAAATACTTCAACCATTATTTCTGCCAAAAAAAAGGAGAATGTTTCGTCCGTAACTTTATTTAAAAAAACTAGGTTTAGGAGGCTGAATTTAGACTGAATTCAATCATTTAACTCGTTGCTATCTTTATTCATTGAAAAAGTTGTCTCCACATAGATCTCTGGCCAAAATAAAATGAGACTGGCCAATAAACACACCAATTTTAATGCCAAATACTCTATCCGAAAAAGAAAATTTTTGACATATACCTGTCTTAGATTTTTGCGACACTGCTTTGTCAGATTCTATGCTGACGATTCCTGTAATAGAACTGGAATATAGATGGACAGTTAACGACTCGAAATTTTGCGAATATCTCAACTTTTTTCTGAAACTTTAGCCAGAATTACACTACCATTTGTTTTAAATCTCTATTCATTTTATGTTTAAAAAAAGAACAGCAAAAAAAGAGGAGCCGTCACATTAAATTTAAAAGGAGTAGGAAAAAGAAAACAAAAATAACTACCCAATCCTCTTAATTCAAAAACTGTTTGGTGAAATTTGCCGCCTCCCTTTTCCCTATTTACAGAACATTTTGATTTTACTCTCCTCCTCCTCCTCCTCCTCCTCCTCCTCCTCCTCCTCCTCCTCCTCCTCCTCCTCCTCCTCCTCCTCCTCCTCCTCCTCCTCCTCCTCCTCCTCCTCCTCCTCCTCCTCCTCCTCCTCCTCCTCCTCCTCCTCCTCCTCCTCCTCCTCCTCCTCCTCCTCCTCCTCCTCCTCCTCCTCCTCCTCCTCCTCCTCCTCCTCCTCCTCCTCCTCCTCCTCCTCCTCCTCCTCCTCCTCCTCCTCCTCCTCCTCCTCCTCCTCCTCCTCCTCCTCCTCCTCCTCCTCCTCCTCCTCCTCCTCCTCCTCCTCCTCCTCCTCCTCCTCCTCCTCCTCCTCCTCCTCCTCCTCCTCCTCCTCCTCCTCCTCCTCCTCCTCCTCCTCCTCCTCCTCCTCCACCACCACCACCACCACCACCACCACCACCACCTCCTCCACCATCTCCACCTCCTCCTCCTCCAGCTCCTTCTCCTCCTCCACCTCCTCCTCCTCCTTCGCCTCCTCCTCCTCCTCCTCCTCCTCCTCCTCCTCCTCCTCCTCCTCCTCCTCCTCCTCCTCCACCACCACCACCACCACCACCTCCACCTCCTCCACGGCCTCCACCTCCTCCTCCTCCAGCTCCTCCTCCTCCTCCACCTGCCCCCACTTTTTACAGAAAAATATTCTGTTTGGAAAATAAAGGTATTGAGAAATTCGCTTCCGATTACTGACTGGTTTCATGGGGATTGAAGATAAATTTAGTGAGTCGATCAAAACATAAAGTATTTTTTCTCTGCATGTTGAAGTCTGAACTCATACTAACAAATTGATCAACTGATCCAGAGCTGTTTAAAGGAAATTTTGATGGAATTTTATTCCGGAGCACGATATGTACCACAAGATTTTGATCCAGACAATGTTTTTTAGCCACTTTTACGTGTTTTTTTCAGCCAAAAAAGTTTTCAAGCTATTTTGCCTGGGTCCCCTGAAACCCTTTATTTAGTTCCCATAATTTTGATTTTTTTGATCTGTTGGCAATTTTTTCTGAGATCTCGCCGCAAAAATGTAGTGGGGACAAAAAACCAAAAATTTGGAGCAGATTTGGCTAAAATTTGGGTTAGGTTTCGTTAAAATAGGATATATGCACGTATATCTACACGACAATTTTGGTAGCATTCAATAACAAAGCAACAAAATGTGCAAAACTTACGCATACTAACGCTTCTCTGTCTGGCAGTACATAATTTGGCGTGGAAATTAGCAACGTTTGCAAAACAATATGAACTAATTTCACAGCACCGATGTATAATTTAGGCGAAAAGTTAAGAATAAAAGACCAAAATTGCATTAATTCCAAGAATAGGGGGGTCCCACCCGTTGTTGTGAGTCGAGAAAAATAAGTTGCGAAAAAGTGTCGCACAAGTGTTCCCCCTACGGGGACACTTTATGCATTCCCTATCTTAATACATAGTGTCCCCCCGTTGTGGTTCTAGTCAGAATTTTATACTACTTTCCCTGTCTGATAATAGGATCCAAAGACTTGTTTTTAAACTGTTCAGAGTAAATTAAGAGGTATACTTTTTTGTTCTCGTTTTTTGTCTGCGCAGGGTAAAAAGTGACATGATTATGACCAGAAGAAGAAACGCTGTAGAACTACAATGATTTGAAATACTACGATTTAGACTTGTAATACTATGATTCGGTACTGATTTATTCTTAGCGTGGACTCCGGAAGGGAATAGAAAAATTGCTCCTAAAATTCTAGGATTGGCTCTTTTAACAGTTGAATGTCTAATTATTTTGAATCAGAGTCTATGCAAAACTTTCCGCAAAAAAGTAAAAAATATCTTAATATTTCAGTACCCTTTGAGCTTCCAGGATCAGGGAACGCAGCAACTGTCGGCAACCTTGCGAACTTCTCCAATATAAACGTGACAGGAATTTGGGTTTATGAAATATTACAAGGTATCGGAGGAGAAATATTGGAATGCTTTGACGGTCCTGCTACAGAATCTACAGCTGGACCCACAACACCTGCTGCATCTACAGCTGGACCCTCAACACCTGCTGCATCTACAGCTGGACCCTCAACACCTGCTGCATCTACAGCTGGACCATCAACACCTGCTGCATCTACAGCTGGACCCTCAACACCTGCTGCATCTACAGCTGGACCCTCAACACCTGCTGCATCTACAGCTGGACCCTCAACACCTGCTGCATCTACAGCTGGACCCTCAACACCTGCTGCATCTACAGCTGGACCACCGACATCAGTGAACGTAACTTTGATTTCCGTCTCTTCAAACAGTGCCAACTTGAGCGTCATCGATCCGTGTGGAGTCGCGACTATCAATGACATCGTAGTTTCTTGCCAATCGGATGACAATGACGGATGCACCAATTTTGACTACCAGGAGAATTCGATCGCAACAGTGAATGCGTGGGTGAATGTGATCAACTTAAGAGCTGGAGTTTCATACGAGATCACCGTGAACAAATCCAACTATAGTGGAGTCCCAAACACGTTGCATTTCAGCTCAACAATATTTTGTACAGGTTATTTTTATACACGTTTTGATGAAATTTTTAACTACCAAAATTGTTTTTGGCCGATTTAATTACTTCCTACACTTTGGTGACAATGTCAGCGCGCCGTTTCAGCTCATTTTTGAAATCAAGAAATGCGCTCATCAAGAAATGCGCTGAATGCGCTGAATTGTGCTGAAATTTTGAGAATAAGCTGAAATTTTTAAATTTCAGCTCGACTTCAACGTATTTTCTACATATATTCAGCACATTTCCTGCATAAAATTAGGTGGCTATTTTACAATGTTTCAGTGCATGCGTCTCCAGAAATAAGCGCCTGTCTTATACAGTTTCAGCGAATTCGGCGTACTGCTATGCAGTTTTTTGATCCTTAATTCTTTCCACTTAATTTGTTTACAATGAGAATCAAGAATATTAACACTTTTGGAATAATATTTTTGCGACCAACGCTGAAATGCGTTGAAATAAAGTGAGAAACGTGCTGAAGTTTTTACAGCGCATTTTTTTTACTTAATTTCAGCGCAATTCAGCACTTTTCGGCTTATTTATTACAAAATGGTTCAAAAATACTAAATGAAATTATTTAGATAAAATCAGGAAACAACGGCACAGTTGATTTGGTGATGACTAACAAACAGTAACGCCGAGTTCAAGACTCAGACAACGCGAGAAAAAAAGAAAACTAACTGGAATTCTAGAAAAATCAGAGCATTTCAGCGGCTTTCTTACATGGTTCTCAGAAAATGTCTCGACCTGGGATTCGAAATTTTCGCTAATGACAGTTGTTTGAAAATGAGGTGAAACGAAATGATGGAGGGTTAATAACCAAAACTTCTAGGAAACTATTACCCTAGCCGAGTTTGAAAAGATATAAATTCGAAGGGAGGGTGAAAATCCCAAATAAATGATATGTTCGATGATATTAACAACATCGGCTCAAATTTTTTCTATACGTGGATCCCGGTCTTTTAAAACCCAATAACGGTCATGCCCGGGCCGAAATTTTTGGGTAACTTTTTGTATGAAATGCGGTGAATGCGGTGAATTTTCGTAAGAAACGCGGTGATCGCGGTGAATGCAGAGAAAATAAATATTTCACCCCATTTCACCGCATTTCTTACAAAAATTCACCGCAACTTGCAGGAGGTCAGAGGTTCGAAAACGTGTTTGGACGATTCTTTTTTGTTAGAATACTGAGAACGCGGTGGAGATAAAAAGATCACCGCGATTCACTGCATTCACCGCGAAAAGATGTAAGAAATACGCGGCGAAAATTATTTTTTTTTCACCGCATTTCACCACTTGTTTTTACGAAAATTCACCGCCAAACCTCGACCCGGGTGATAAGTTTTGAGAGGTCCAAGCACTGCCTTTTCATACCTTTATCGGTTCACCTCGGTCTCTTCATATGTACTATTGGTCGATCTGGGTCTTCTCAAAATTATCATTCATCTCGACCTTGGTCTTTTCATAATTATTACAGGTCCCAACTTCGGTCTTTTCTTTTTATTTCCAGTCTATCGTCGTCTTTTCATAATCATTATCGGTCTGCCTCGGCCTCTTCATATCTTTTTATTAAATGAACTCAGACGTTTCTGTCCCTCTGAAATGGCAATACACAAAAAAATGACAAAATATAACCAATTGAAATTAGTTATACTGTCCAGTACTTCTTTACTAATGGAGCTCAGGGCTGGAAACCAAGAGAAAAATAAAATTTTGCAAAATATTTTAACATAATGCATCCTATACGCCAGGGTAAACTTTCCCTGTAAATATTCTTCCAATTTTTATCACGGCTATGATCTATACACAACTGCATGATGAAAAGTGGAAGAATTTCTATAAGGAAAATTTAGCCTCGCATATAGGCTTCAAAATGTATCTGGTAGAATTTTTTTTTGATTTTTTTAAACGGTGCTGCATTTTTTTCCGGATGTATATTTATGTTATACGCAACAAATCAAATAATTGCGCATCAAACATATGAAATTGTTAACTAAAAATGCTAAAACACGTCTTCCGATATTTGAGATAGACTAAAGCATCTGAGTCTCTAAGATTGTTTCGGAAGTTCTGTAAAACAAAAATCAAATTTTTACATTTTTTAAATAAAATAAACTATATCACAAACCAAAAACAAGCAAAAAAATTTCGGGTTTAAGATAAAGCTACTAGAAATTTATTTTCTTCATTGTCAATATTTCAAGTTACGCAAAATATTTTTTTAAAATTTAGAAAGCTCGATGTGGTATGCATGTTTTTGACATTATAGTAAAAACAACTAATAATCTGCTACTTGTGTCAACAATTTTTGCTTTCTGCACAATCCATCTGCAATTGAAGGTTTTTATAACTTTTCGGTAGTGTTCTTGGGTTTGGAGTTACGAAAACAACTCTTCCAGGGTTTCAATCGTTCCACTGATTTTTAGTCTTTTGGTTAAAATCTAAACTCAGCTTTGTAATTGTTGTTCAATGAAACTTCTGCATCAAAATGTATTAAAATCATAATACTAAAACTATACACAAGATTCTTGACTTGACTTTCCGTGGAATAGAATGGAGTTCGTCAAATGTGTCAAAAATATGTGTACAAATACAAAATACAAGTAATATGATGCGTCCAATATTTCTTTATAGCTAGCTCGACTAATATGGAAAAAACTCAAAACGCAACATACTCTCCGGCAACAAAGAGCAATTTGTTAAACTTTGAATATTTGATTAAAATAGCAAAGCTTGAGATAAAAGGTGGAAATATGTGGAGAGGCCACGTATTCTTAGTGTTTGTGGAGACTAAAATGGAAGTAATGAACGATCGTTGTTTAGCAGGCATCGATTTATGATCACTTTTCACCATAGCAAAGACTTCAAGTCTCAAAATTAAATGAACTTTCAAACTTTCTCCTCTCCTTTTTCTTCTTCAGTTTTCAATTCAAATCAAAATCTGCTAATTGCGTTGAATTTGTTTGTGCTCTTCGTTCATCGGGTGAGACATGTTATATAATATTCACAAAGGAAATGTTCCCTCTCATTTGGAGACTTTCCATATGAACAGCACACCCTATCATTGGGTGATTTGGATAGCTAAATTGATTGAGCCTCTGTTGACCTTCACACTTGGTCTTCAGTTTTTAATTACATTACTGACTGAATGAATGTCTTAGCCTTAGATTTCTATCAAAAAACACTGTGGCCTTTACCTGTTATAAAGACAACAGAGAGAGTTTGCGCCAACCGATAGCTTGCGTCTTGTTTGATGCGTTACAACCATTATATTTGAATAGTTTTTTGTTGATGGACTAAGCAAATAATTCTTAATAGTATTTTCTGCAGAGAAATCTGACGAGCAATTTTTTATCCCGGCTCCTTGCTGCAATACTACTTGCCGATCGTGAGAATATGCCAGAACAGAACTTTTAAAATTTGATTTACTTTAAAATTGCGAGAAAATTGTTGAATGAAAATTTTGATTGTGAAAATACTATTGGAGTATGGAGTTGGGTGTAACCTGTATAATAAAAATCGTGTTTCCGCTGGTGATATTTTTTGTCTGAACAGCAAACCCCTAATCGACCTGGGAATTGAGCGAACAAGCTTAAAAGATTTTTCAGTTTTTATACCCGGACTTGAGCTTCAGAACATTTCAGCGCTAAACCAGTATCTCTAAACTCAGTTGTGAAATATTATCTTTCCAGAATAGTTTAAGTTTCTTTATGTGCTGCTTTTCTTCATTATGACTATATTGAGGTCACAGAGTTTGCTTAGGCTAAAGTTGTCCTGCATTCTCTGACGATTATTCATGAGGCGAAGATAATACTGAGCAGCATAAAGTTGTACTTTTCCCCTTAAAACTGGTGATTACAATAGTAAAATTTAGCCATTGTAAATTTTTAAATGAACGTAGTACTGGCCATCCAGAAACGGAATGTCTCTAGACTAATTCAGCGCTGATTTACTCTTCTACCAACCTCAATTTTCTCTAGATCAGGGCTTAGAGATTCGTTATAACTTCCTTTAAGAAACCCGGGATGGCTTTTCTTGGCAGCCATATCAAGAATCATATATGGTTCCATAAACTTCATACAATATTTTTGCTGCATGATCTTACCATGGTTGTCCAATTTTTCATACAGTTTTTTTTTCGGCGTATAGGCGATTCCATGGAAGGGTTGACATAAATGTCCAAAATAAACAGTATGCATGACAAACAGTATCTTCTTTGTCTATTTGGCTCTTTTATGGCATCCGGTAAATCTTCTATGGCAACCAAGAATTTTTCCATGGCATCCAGAAAAGCATCTATGTCAAACAGGAAAGCCAAGAAAAAACGATGAGTGGCCATGACAGCATCATTTGGCCATTTTGTTTTCTTAGTAGAATCAGCTAAGTACGTGAGATCAAGTAGGTCGATTAGACGACTTCTGATCTCTAAAAGGTCCTCAAAATACAATTTCAATACTACCTGTGAGTTAACATAAAAAACATACATCGTAAACACAAAATATGTAAACACAAAATTAAAGGAAACACGGTTAAACATATTGGGTAAACAATGCAGAAAGATGCTTGGAAGACATAAAGATAATTTGACGAAATTTAAGCTAAAAAACTTTAATAATAAAAGCAAGCTAAACATTCGTAAATCTTTTGTATATTGCAGTCGACATTGTTTTTAAAAGATACGGATTTGATTCGGTTTACGATCAACAACTTTTTGACCTAATAGAAATGCTTTATTTTCAAATATAGATTTTTCGTTTTTCACTTAACTTGTTTTACGAAACCTCAAAAACAATAAGCTGTATGTGATTGAATTTTCCCGGATCTGTGCGCACCAATGGTAATAGAGACATACCTAGTTGCCAAGAAACCATGAACTTGAATTTTCAGCAGATACTTTTCACCAATAAAATATGACAGAGGCACTTATTTCACGCTTTTTCAGACTGAGTTTGAAATTTCGAATTCTCAGGCATATGGTTGCCAAGTTCTCCTGGTCACCATATATGGCTTGGATCTGGTTGCCAAGATATATTTATGATGGTCAACCAAGTAACTGGTCAGAATAAATTCGTTGTAAGTAGTCCAACAACTCTCCCTTTTAGAGCCAATCTTGAAATTGGAGGATTTTGAGTTGACAATCATCAACGGCACTTCAATCACTCTTGACCTGCATCCGAATGCTAACCGCTTTGACAATGGAACTGTGACTGCACACAACCGCACTGGTCATTTTGTTGCACAAGTGACTTTTGACCAGTCACTATTTCCAGTTCATATTCACAGCTTGCCAACCAATCGGGTATTCAATTTGACATTTCAGTTCTCTGTTGGAATTGAGACTAACTGTGGAAATGGGGTGATCAGAACAACGGAACCCATCGTCCTATTTTATACTCCACCTGGTAATGCAATTATTTATATTTAAATTATAGGAATTTAAGAAGCACAGAAAAAGCAGCGTACATACTAAAGGGTCAAGCGTTCACCCTCACAGTAAATAAAATTGAGGTAACTTAAATTTTACATTAACTCATTGTACCTTAAATGTACCTTAACTTTTACCTTAACTGTTAAGATAAACTCTACCTTAATTTTATTTTGACTATTTTAACAGTTGAGGTTAAAGTCAAGCCAGTGCGCCCCCTTGAATTTCAAGTAAGCTAAGGTAAGGCAAAATTACCTTTACTTTTCAGATAAGTTAAGGCTGTTTTTCAAGTAAATTTACATTGAATTTTGTTGTGCGTATGAGGATCTAGAGCAACGCCTTATCAGATTACTATAAAGTTTGCGCTCTCAATTAGTGCGTGTTGACAGCTGCCACATTGCAGGAAAATCCTGAAAACGGTTTTGCGCAAAGTCTGATTACAGTTCAGCTCCATATTGCAAAAACGTATGAACAAAAATTCGCTTGTGATTAATTTATTGATTGGGAAATCCTGGACTAGGGTCGCGAAAAACTTATCACCGGTACAGAATGGCAAAACCGGTAACTTGGAGGCCGGCAAATATTACTCCATAAAATCGACCCACCGCGAACTAAAAAAACACTCCTTCGGAAACAACATTCATAAATATTGATTTTTGCTCAAATGCGGTTGATATTTATATAAAATTGAAGAAATTTATGCATAATTGAAACAATTCTCAAGCATTAAAAACAAAAGCCTTGAAAAATACATGCGAACAAAAATTAACAATTTTCATTGGAGCTGCTTACAAGATGAGATTTTATACATTGCAAAATCCGTTTAAAATTTTTCTCTCCAAACCCTAGCTTAGAAATTGCAACAAAATCTAAGCGATTTAAATTTGATGTTCGGGGTTCTCGCCCATGCATTAGGATTGGGTGTCAATATTAGTTACACATTAGGGCAAGTTCTAGCTTAGCAATTCGATACCGGCTCTAAGGTGTAATAAAGTCATGCCAATTGAACTGATGAAATATTATGAACGATAAATCCAGTAACCGAGCGTGAGTTCATAAACGGTTTTGAACACACGAAGAGTGCGCAAACATTTTTGCCTTTTCATTCCAGGAAGTCTCATCAGAGGGCTTTTTTATTAATCTGTTTAAAGGCTGCACTTGTCTTCGATGGTCTGCTCATGGGTTGATCTAGGTACCGGATTTATATGTGATTAGTTTTCAAAGAATAATTGGAGGAAAGTGTTAAGGAAAAAGAGGTCTAAAAACATTCTTGGCATTCTAGTGATGCTTCAGTTGTTAGAACGTTCTTCGTGCCATCTTTTTCGGTTATTCTAACTCATGAAAAATTTTACTATCAACAAAAGGTTAAAGTATATTGCAGGAAAGAAAATCAGAGCTCTTTTGATAATCATTCAAATAGACTTTTCAGAATTTAGTCTACGTGCTGCAAAATGTTAAATATTAACTTTTTAATGCTTAGAAAATCAAGCTAGTGGTTTAAAGACTTCGGCGATTGTTCAAATTCCAATCCAGCAGCACTTTCATATATTTTTGTGATGTCGGTAACTAAATGAATTTTCTTTTGACCGTTATGATTTTTCGGGTTTCTTTTACTTTTTTTGTTCCAGAACGGAATTTGAAGCAATTTTGGTGCACGTGTTGGTATTATTATGCAAATTTTTCTATTGACTGTTTTGACTTTTCGGGTTACTTTTACGACTTTTTTTTTCGAGATGCTTTTTAGTTCGACAGCAACCAAAAAAAGGTTAAATCTAATTAAATTAGTGATATCACGCATATCATATTGTGACATTTTGTCGTGAAGGTGATAAAACTAAAATATTCTTTATCATCGAGATAAAAGAGACTAAGTTTCAACTATGATAGAAAAAAGCCTAGTAATAATGCTTAGTACCAATATATCCTTCTACTACAAAAATAAATTCACTCTTCTGACGTTGTTGGTCAGTTTGACAATTTTTGAAACTTTTTTTGAAACATGGAGAGTAAATCAAACCGATTGCTAGAAAACAGATGAATGTATGAGAAAGACGAAGACCATTAAAAAGAAGAAAAGATAATCAAAAGATTGTATTGATTTGGATATCGAAGATGGTTGGGAAAAACATTTGTGATCATCATAAAAAACAAACAAATGCCGTCTTTTAAATGATAGAAAAATGGTCCCGTGTTATTTTTCAAAGTTGGAAGCAACTTAAAATTATGCTTGCACGTTTATTGTTCACTTCTAGTTTTTAGTTCTTCGAATGCTTGGCTTTTCTTACGAAAAACCACAGGGACCGCTGCTGTTGGATCTTCTTGACTCAAATGTTTATGTTATCATCTTTTACGCAGGTTCGCAAGCTGAGACTTTTGATGGACAAATTCCCATAACAAAATACATAAAAACACCAAATCCAAAGAATAAAAGCCTGCCAATTTTGACTATTGTTTTTTTAAACAATAGTAGGACTTTATGATCAAAAATTTATGGCAGATCAAAATCAAACATTACACTAAGAGGATGATTTTTCTTGCATATAATTGCTTTCAATTGTTTATTTCAACTATTTTGCTAGGGGAAAAATTGACAATTAGATCCCACCCAGA
>NW_027452692.1:46163-86163 GCF_964194025.1 Convolutriloba macropyga | reverse complement strand
AAGCTATCCAGGCCGCTTTTCACAGCAGCAAGTCTGAAACGATAATATGACCAAAGCCGAATAATAGTCGGCTCCACGAATGACCTAGGAATTGATTCGTACTAAGTCTTGTGATATTTAGTCGTGTTGACTCAAGTATAAACACGCACGAGCCTAGAGCTTGCTGCTGAAGGAAATCAGTACTAAACTCAACCAGCGCAAACTTAAGCCGCTTCATTTTCCACTTATAATTTCTCTCTCTCTCTCTCTCTCTCTTCCTCTCTCTGCTCTAAGAGCGAAAAAATCTACTCCTCCGCTAAGCGGGAATAACTGCAGCGATTGTAAGTCTGCCGATTTTATAGCAAAATAGAGTTAAAGTAATATTCACATCCAGCAGTAAGATGGATCTAATTTCTTGATTAAGATTAGATACCCCACCATATTTTCAAGTAGGATTTACCCCCAAATTCTGCTCTATCCTTTCTATCTGTTTAAAAATTAATCTTTATATCTAATCAATAACACTTAGATTTGGAAATTAGAAAAGAACATTGTGAGCATATAGTGAGACTTATTGTAGCACTTAATTAAGGTCGCTATAATAATATTGGTTTAGCTCTAGTGTGGTAATTAAGATCAAGCGAATAAAACCCCTACCACATCAGAGTTAAAGGTCTCCCTGGCTAGGGTTACGCTGAACAAGGTTGCGTCAAAGTTAAATTACGCACAGTTTACAATAGATTTTAGAGTTTTGTTCTATGAACCTTCCTTCACTCCCATTATTTTGCCCATTTCGATTTTGCATTTTGTAACTAATTTTTCTCTCTATAGCGGTTGAGCTCAGAAGCTGGTCCCTGGGCGCATAGCCTAATAACTTTTCTAAGCCAGCACAGCTACTATGAATATGATCCAGTACTGATATTTTAAACAATGTCCGTTACTTGCAGGACTTCATACCTCCAGATAAGTGTACAGTGAACAAGTAGAACATCTGGTCAAGCTATGTAAAACGATCCTATTTTGAGCCTAAAATACGCACCTGTAGGTTTAAAAATTCCCGATCTACGCAGTGCCAGATTCTAGAATGCAAGATTTTCCAATATACAGTGCCAGATATTAAAACTGTTGGCATTTCAAAATTTTGAAATTTTGAAATTTTGAAAATTTTGCAACTTCTGAAATATGTGAAACGCTCTGATGAATTCTAGCTTATATCTGGAAAAACTACGCAGTTCTCGACGAGTTCAGATTTTCTCAGTAACATAAGAGTAGCATAACCTATAGTTAACGCCAAAAGATTAACTTGGATTTAGAACTTGAACCCTTACTTGGGCTTTTTGTGCTTGAGATACAGCTCGCTTGTTGACCTCACGTTTTTCGCCACAAAGTCAGAGCCCAAGTCCAATGCAACCTCGAAACCCTCCTGTGCCTCCTCGTCATCATCATCGTCACTTTCTTCCCCCTCGTCATTTCCTCTTTTCTTTCCCACTTCTCCTAACTTTTGTCATTATTCAAATATTCCTCTTTAAAATTAGTTCCATTTTCTTGAGAATCACTTCATCTTTATGCTTCAGTAGACCTTGAGTATATCCATAATTGATAGCTTATATTCTATGGTGCGTATTGGAATAGCATTGGCTATCCATGTCGAAGTCCTCATACAAAAAAAAAATGCGGGATCTATTCTGTTTCCCCCCAAAAATTCGTATGGCCATACTCTTCCGTCGTCGTATGATCAGACCCATCCAGATCATAAGAAAATCTGGACCTTTCCCTTTTGTGCCCCCCCCCCCAGCTTAGTGGGCGCATATCATATGCACCCCCATACGCACTTGCCATATTTTTACATAATGATTTACTATGTAATGGCACGTGCTCTGTAACTGGGGGGGGGGGGGCATAACGTACGGGGGGGGGGGGCATAACGTACGGGGGGGGGGGGGGGCATAACGTACGGGGGGGGCATAACGTACGGGGGGGGGGGCATAACGTACGGGGGGGGGGGGCATAACGGTACTGGGGGGCACAAACACGGAAAAGATCCGAAAATCTATTCTAATTATCGCTGAATAATTTTTGCTTTGCTAGACTTACCATCCGATTTATAATTTAAACCGATTAAGGGATATGAAGGAATAGTTGAATAATGTGAAGTTATGATTTTTTGGTCTCCTTTTCGGGAATTGACATGGCATTGCGTTGTTTGAATGATAGAGAGATGTTTGCGTCCGGACTCTCTGCGCGACCATAGTCAAATCTGACATAACAAAACCGGGGATCTATTCTGTTTCGAACCCCCCAGCTTAATGCGCATAAATCTTTTATCACCCCCAGTCGCACGTGCTATTTTCTTACATAGTAACGTGCTATATAACAACATATAATTTACAACTGGGGGTCATAAAAAACACTGGGGGGTGGGGGGGGGGGAACAGAATAGATCCGGAAACTGTCTCATGTCCTTACTGATAGAGTAAGATCTTAAAATACTGATCTTTCTACACCTCTATAATTGAGTATAACAAATCAAATATAATGTCTATCTCGGCCTAATTACCCTGGCCGAGACCGGATTTTAATCTTGCAAGATCTTGCAAAGTTATTGCAAAAGGATGTTAATTTTGCAAGATCTTGCAAGACGATGTTAATCTTGCATGATCTTACCAGAATCTTGCAAGATCTTGCAAGATTAACATCCGGATCCGACTCGGGTAGGCTATACGGATCATTCACAACAGAAAAGTACGCATTATATTGTGTGGGACGAGATTATAAAACCAAAATTTAAATGAAAGAGGTGACACATATTCGGTTAAGGGATCGTTGCAGTGGAATTTTTGCTACCTGTACAGTAAGAGAAGGTAGAGCTCGCAACAATTTTTTGGACGAAGATTTATTAGCATTAATCATAGCTCCCCCGGGGACAATTTTTGAAGGTTTTTAAACTATGAGATTAGTATGACGTACCTTGAATCTTTCCCACCGTCATCTTTATTTGGCTCAGGGCTGAAAAAAAGGTTGATATTGTCTAAACTGGGTTTTATTTAACCTCGCCATTCTTCAGATTCTGTAAAATAATTTTCACAGCGACCTCCGGTTTAGCCAGCTTGCGCTCGAAACTGCTGCTGGGTCTGTATTTCCGTTTCAGCGCACGGAAGTCATTACAATGGTTTGAGTGTGGTCACAAGTTACCCTGGTCTGGGCTATCTGCTTGCTGGGTGACAAAATTAACTATAATTAAAATACTTACTCAGACTACATTTTAGAGAAATCAGAAGAAAAACTTTTGCCTGAAAGTAGAAAACCAAGAAAGAAATACAGCCCTTCACATGTATTAGAGTGATCTCAAATTAAGTGAACAAAAAATAATTATTTCAAACGTCTATTGTTTTTTATGGTATTGCATTTAATTAAATGCGACTTAACTTAATTAAAAAACTTCTCGCTAACTGTTTTTAGTGATCAAATGTGATATGAGCATAGCAAACATGCATGATTATTTCCTTTTCATAATGCAATTGCCCTATTTTTTGCCCCTTCAGAAAGAGACGAGACACAATTCTCTTCTTCCATGTAATGAGACACTTGAAAATGGATCTTTATGGTCTGATTGCGATCTCTCGGCTGCTCTCTTTTATTGCTCTTTTTCGCTTTACAATTTGTGTTAAATTAAAACTAATTATGGAGACGCCATTAAAAAATCACGCACAGTTTTTTGTTGCATATTTATAAGGTCAAAAATATGCAGATTACATTAAAAACTTGATATAAATCATTGAAAAGGCTTTTGAAAAAAATGCAGCTTTTATAAGTCAAGTATCAACCTGTGTCAAACTAAAATAATTTTTTTAAAAAAAATTGGTACTGCTAATAGATAATATATGAAACAATATAAAAAGGTAATCTTGTTTGCTTTTGAAACTTTAATAAACAAATAAATTACGCATCTTTTGATTAATTTTTAAACTAAAAATTAGATCACATCGATACAATCTCAAAACTGTCATTGCGACAGAAATTGAAACAAATTGATTGGGAGAAGTTAACATTTCATGAGCACTTACTTTTCATTCATAAAAATCTCCCAGAAGCAGGACCTAAAAATGTTCTCAGATTAGCTTTTCGACACCTATCTGAAGAAAATAAAACATATGCTAGCAAAAACGAGAAGATTTCAAGAAATCATTTAGATTTTGATTTAAAAAAACTACTTTTACAAAAAAAATTTGAAATTTTTGACCTGTTCTTTGGAAAAAGTTTAATGTTTTATAAATAATCTATTGTGTTTTGACCAGTTTGACCAGGGCGTATTTGCTTTCCAATATTCTAAGACAACTAGTCTGAAAGCAATGTAACGAATTGTACCAGCTTAATATACCAGAGAAAAACAGTTGAGATCTGCATACGTGTACTTCTTGTCGGCGCCAAAAAAAATTGCAAAAATGAAACTAAAAATTTTATGCCATTGTATCATTGACACAACTTTAGGGGACATGTTTTTTTAATTATGACACTCTAATTCAAAAATGTTGCCATATCTCGGTAGTTCAAATAATTGAAAAAATATTTATTATCTTGCATGATCATTCAAAAAAGTCAATAAAAGTCCTCTGAGGCAAGTGATGGGCATTTGAATCGATGATAATGCCCTTCAGCAAAACAAAGTGACTTTCTTTCCAATGGCAACAAAAAAATTCAATTGTTCTGCTTATATGCTTTTGAAAATTTTTACTTCCTTTTAATTCTTTTAGGATAACGTAGGCTGAATATAGTGACATAATTTCAAGACAAACTAAAATTTCAATGCAATTAAGGTTAATTTGTATCGCCTCCGGTACCCTTTTTGCTTTACAATAATTGACCTAATTTATCATGCGTTTTTTGAACAATGTTTTCATTGATGTACCAAATTAATCAAAAACGCTTTTCGCCACCGTGACTAAACCATTAATTATGATGAAATCTTGTCATTCGCTGATAAAAAACTTTTTTCAAGAATTGAAATTGAAATAACTTTTTTTGGTATCGATATTTTGTATACACATTACAAAAAATATAATGTCTCAGTGAAGTTTTAAACCCAATACACCAATTTTATCAAAATTATTATAATAGTAAGTAATCAAAAATAAGATTAATAAATCAAACCAACTTGCAAGAGAATACACGAAACAAAAAATCCACATTATGATTTTTCCATAAGTTAAAACTCAGGATTACAACGTCAACTTCGAATCAATCTTAAAACGCAGATCACAAAATATTCATACATGCATGAGCGTAAAAATTTTGGAACTTGATTTATATTGTTTTTAGACAGAACGGACTCTTTACTGTGAAGTCAGAGAAAATAACAACAATAAAACTCGTGCGAGTTTGTGCATAGCACAAAATTTTCTAACATACGTCTTTCGTTTGCCGAATAATTGTTCCCAGTTCTGAGAGTTAAAGCTCTTATCATTATTAGGAAACATCTTGAAGCAATTAATTTGATAGAGCAGTTTCCGTTTAATTTAGAATACTAGACTGAATTCTTCATATAAATCCATTTTATATACTTAACCAGATACAAAAAGAAAGAAGGAAAGAAAAAATAAAGTACGATTTTCAGAGAGTAAACACTTTTTTCGATATCAATGTGCTCAAAAATGCTCGTTTAGAAATTCTTAAGTTCTTGAAAAAAAAATCCACCCCACAAGACTAAAGTCACCCTTACAGTAGTATAATCACGCGAGGGGGGTTTAAATGTGTTTGATCCCTTAAGTTAGTCTGTCTTTAGTGGGAGAAAAGTGCATGCCCTTCACAGAATTTTCTGACTTAGTTTAATACAACAAAATTGGAGCTTTTCCTAAAAATTAAAACCTTTTTTTTCTAGAAATCTGGGACTTTTCCGTTTGTGTCCCCAAGCTTAGTGGGCGCATACTATTTGCACCCCCAGACGCACGTGCCATGTTTTTACATAATGGTTTACTATGTAATGGCACGTGCTCTGTAAATGGGGGGCATAACGTACTGGGGGGACAAACGGAAAAGATCCGAAATCTGTTTACATAAAAGCTGTCATTTTCAACAACATGGACTTTGATTACACTACGCTTGAACTTCAATTTTTGTGTGTGTGGATTTAAATTACATTAAGGATGAATTTTTATTACAAAGCGCGTGGAAATTAACTAAACTTTCTAATTGTACTTTTATTTAGAGCGTGAACTCTAATGACAAGCTTCTGCCAGCACAATTAAGTTTCCTTCGTTTTTCTGCTTAAGTTCAAATTTAAGGTAACCATTGTTCATTGGTTGGGAGATTCACAGAGTTGGAAAAAACAGAATAGATCCATTAAAACTTAGAAACTTCTCTTGACGTTCACCTGGTTTGGTCGGGAAGGACAACATCCTTCTCTGGACTGTCGAAATTGTCCATGAAGATAACGACATCACTGGGTTCTTCACTCATCTCTCGCCCAGTTTCATACACTTTATTTGAGCAAATAGTAGTTTAAAAACTCTCACGTGCTCTTGAACGTTTTTTCGAAAAATGAAAGGTCCATATACAGTCACAGTTGCAGATAAAATCATTCGGACCTATACTGTTTGCGGAATTTTCCAATTGTACCCTCCATACAGTAATCTAATGGGAAAGAGGGGGGGGGTGTATTTAATATACCTTATAAGGCCCCTTTGTCAAATGCAACTATACAATTTTTATTAAAATTGTGCAAAATCATCAATTCATAGAGCCAAACACGGGTTCCGCCGACAACTCGGAGAAGAAACAATTTACGGAACAATTTAGACATAAGCCACAATACCTCTTTGACATAGCAATTTTAATAAGCTCTTTGTCATCAAAGCATCTGTATTGTTTCTCAATACAGTATTACTACCCCTTCTATTAGACTTAAGTTTAACAGGAACAAAAGAGATCGATTTATCAGAAAACATTTTTCTTATAAATATTTTATCAGTTCCTCTATTCATGTTCCCAGATCATAATATTAATAGACACAAATTTGCAGGTATATTGTACTCTAACTAAGCCATAAGACTCTTTAAGTACTTATGCCATTGAATGAACCTTATTTTTGTTCCGACTCACTTTATTGGGGGGAGGAACTATATACTCAACTGGGTTTTTTCTGCTCGGTCAATTTTCGCCGATCAATATATTCATCGTAGAGGATTGTGAGTGGTATCAATAGAACGCTTGCCAAATGTTGAATTTCGAATTTCAAAGAGTTTTTGAATTTCGTTTTATCTGAGGTTTATTGGAAGCTTAATGATTTGTGAATGTTAGCCTAACTTCCGCTGATTTGATCGTATTTTTTTGCTTAAATTTTGATCAATTTTTGCTAAAATATGAAAAATTTATTAACAATATTATCATTGGTTTTAAATTTAGGGATTTAAGAGAGTTGATAAACTGTTTGAACCCACTTGATTGAAAAAAATATAGCACCTTATCTTTTTTCTCATAAAAAATGGCATCAAATATGCCTCTTTGGCCCACTTTGTCCAGTTTGTATGGCATTGCTGATATTAAAACTGCTGGAACGATCTTCCTTTACTTAAAAATTGGCAAATTGTGCTTCCGAGTTCTCAGAAAAAGTTCAGAAATTAATACTTATGCTGTCTTTTTGTAAATTAAACCCATATTTATAAAAAGCATAGTTTGTTTTGATCCATTGAAATTTTTGTTTTACAGAAAACCCTTACCCAAAATATTTAGAACAATTGTGTTTTTTAACTGCCGAGCAAAATTAGCAAGCTAAGTTCGGGTCTAATTGTTGAGTTTTGCAATAAAAATTGGGTTCGGATTTTTTTTGGTCTGTCTTTTTCGAAATATTTTCTTGCATTTTTTTCATCCCGATTTCTAGAAACTCCTTTCTCAATGAAAAGTACAGTAAATAATAGATCCCTTTTTTACTTACAAATGGAAACATTTTTTATTCTAAAGGAAAAAAATTGTTTTATGAGGGAAGCTCGCGGTTTTTATGGCTCCGGCAAACTGTTTTTTTTCATAAATTTTTATTCAGTCTCAGATTTTTAAGATTTTGATGCCCTTTTTGTATTCTTATGACTGAGTCTAATTATTTGAATTCCTAATTGGAGCTCTAAGTAGCTGTGGAGAACCTTTACGAAACTTTCAGCTGATATATAATGCTTTTTTAGTAACATAAATCGATAAGTAACCAAAATTCTTCAATTGTTTTTGATATAATGCCTCTTTTGTCAAAATAATTATTTCGGTAACATTTAGCATCTTGTTTGTAGCAATGGAGAAGCAGCAGCAGCAAAATCAGTTTTGGTGTAGTTGTGGAAATTATTAGTTGTGGAAATTATTAATTTAAAAATTATTCGGATTTTATTGAGGCGCTGTGTGTTTTTTTAAAATACATTTGCCTTTTTTACTTCTTTTTGTTATTTATAGACCAGAAAGATTTCAAAATCTACAAAATTTTAAAAATCTTAAAATTCACTCCACGAGCAAAAGGGAGGCCAATGAACAAGCTTAATAACTTCAGCGAATAGCATATATTTTATAGCTCCTGCGCCGTCTGCATAATAATGGTCTCGAAATTTTAAAATCTGCCTGTAATAAGTGTTAATGTGTAGTTTATTGACTGAGTCTCGAGAATTTCATAAACAACTGCTTCCTAAGCATCAAAAAATTAAATTAATTAGGGTTTTTTAGTCGAAAATCTACGGTTGTTATGTCTTATGGTTTTCAAAATTCGTTTTCAAAAAACAATAAAAGACTTTTTGTTATTTGCCATTTTCAAAGTTTTTTGCATTCTTTAAGCGGAGACTTGTTAAAGAGAAGGGTAGCATTCGTTTTTAGGTGAATAATCATGTAGACTTAATCAGTATTATATTTTTTAAATATTGGTTTTTTGGCGTTTAGACTACGAGTTTTCATAAACTTTGTTTATTAGTTTTGTGACGTTTTTTATTTCTACAGGTTCAAATTTTTGTCTTGCCTAATCACCACACGAATGGCGCATTAAAAAAACAATCGCAGTGATAGTGTTGAAATAAAGCGCAATTGAATATATTTATGTTTTTTTCAATAGATTTTGATCTTATTGGCTCCGACACCTTATCCTCGCAAAATTGAAATGATTTAAGTTTTTGTGTGTATTTGTTCTTTTTGTAGTAAGGGTCCAAACAAAGTGCTGTGAGAAAATTTAAATGAAGCTATCAAATGACTTTAATAGCTTTCAAGATCAACATATGCGTAATTGCTAATTGCTTTCTTGACTTTGGATTTAGTTATTTTGAAGAAGTTTAAACGTATTTTCTGACTTTGCCCTTTTTGTTCTCTGACAGTTTTTTCTCTATAAAGACAGAATTCATATCTTCTTTTGGTGAAACAAAAGTCCTTTGGTTAAGTTAACTGTAGCAGTAGAGACAGTGGATGTACACTTCATGCCAATCAGAGACTGCGAAGACACTATTCTCTTATATGATGCGCCTGCTCCACTAACTGTAGTCAGTCTGTTAGTTTAGATACACAATGTTTATACTCTTGACTCCGGGGCTATACTGTATTAGTGCCGCATTAATAGAAGGTGGTGTTCCCAATACAATGTCTCTTGCTGAGTTGTGTTCCCAATACACTCAGTGTGTTCCCATGGTGGTGTTCCCAATACAACTGACCATGGTGGTGTTCACAATACAATGTCTCTTGCTGAGCCATATAAAAAGCAATTCCTGGCCGTGTGAACTGAGATAGCATTTCAAGACGATTTAAGTTAGCTGCAACATCATTTGAGTTTTCTGTAGGTTTACTAAGGGTAGTAATTTGAACGGGATGGTCAGCGAAGGCTGAACCAGGTTGAGAAAAGTTCAACTCACTTGCAGCAGTCAATGAGTTACCGGATGGAAACGAACTTTTTTAATCCTGAACAAATTTCTGACTTCTGTCTGATCCCCTATCTTTTTGTGAATTTAGTTCACTTGAGTGGTGACTAAACAAATAGCGATTATCTATTAATTCGGCCTCATCTAATTTAGCTGCGGTAACACGCTGACGGTGGTTTCCCGCTATTAAATAAAGCGCAATCGAATATATTTATGTTTTTTCAGTAGATTTTGATCTTATTGGCTCCGACACCTTATCCTCGCAAAATTGAAATGATTTAAGTTTTTGTCTGTATTTGTTCTTTTTGTAGTCAGGGTCCAAACAAAGTGCTATGAGAAAATTTAAATGAAGCTATCAAATGACTTTAATAGCTTTCAAGATCATCATATGCGTAATTGCTAATTGCTTTCTTGACTTTGGATTTAATTTTTTTGAAAAAGTTTAAACGTATTTTCTGACTTTGCCCTTTTTGTTCTCTGACTGTTTTTTCTCTATAAAGACAGATTTCATATCTTCTTTTTGTGAAACACAAGTCCTTTGGTTAAGTTAACTGTAAAAGTAGAGACAGTGGATGTACACTTCATGCCAACCAGAGACTGCGAAGACACTATTCGCTTATATGATGCGCCTGCTCCACTAACTGTAGTCAGTCTGTTAGTTTAGATACACAATGTTTATACTCTTGACTCCGGTGCTATACTGTATTAGTGCCGTATTAATAGAAGGTGGTGTTCCCAATACAATGTCTCTTGCTGAGTTGTGTTCCCAATACACTCATGGTGTTCCCATGGTGGTGTTCCCAATACAACTGACCATGGTGGTGTTCACAATACAATGTCTCTTGCTGAGCCATATAAAATGCAATTCCTGGCCGTGTGAACTGAGATAGCATTTCAAGACGATTTAAGTTAGCTGCAACATCATTTGAGTTTTCTGTAGGTTTACTAAGGGTAGTATTTTGAACGGGATGGTCAGCGAAGGCTGAACCAGGTTGAGAAAAGTTCAACTCACTTGCAGCAGTCAATGAGTTACCGGATGGAAACGAACTTTTTTAATCCTGAACAAATTTCTGACTTCTGTCTGATCCCCTATCTTTTTGTGAATTTAGTTCACTTGGGTGGTGACTAAACAAATAGCGATTATCTATTAATTCGGCCTCATCTAATTTAGCTGCGGTAACACGCTGACGGTGGTTTCCCGCTATTAAATAAAGCGCAATCGAATATATTTATGTTTTTTCAGTAGATTTTGATCTTATTGGCTCCGACACCTTATCCTCGCAAAATTGAAATGATTTAAGTTTTTGTCTGTATTTGTTCTTTTTGTAGTCAGGGTACAAACATAGTGCTATGAGAAAATTTAAATGAAGCTATCAAATGACTTTAATAGCTTTCAAGATCATCATATGCGTAATTGCTAATTGCTTTCTTGACTTTGGATTTAATTTTTTTGAAAAAGTTTAAACGTATTTTCTGACTTTGCCCTTTTTGTTCTCTGACTGTTTTTTCTCTATAAAGACAGATTTCATATCTTCTTTTTGTGAAACACAAGTCCTTTGGTTAAGTTAACTGTAAAAGTAGAGACAGTGGATGTACACTTCATGCCAACCAGAGACTGCGAAGACACTATTCGCTTATATGATGCGCCTGCTCCACTAACTGTAGTCAGTCTGTTAGTTTAGATACACAATGTTTATACTCTTGACTCCGGTGCTATACTGTATTAGTGCCGTATTAATAGAAGGTGGTGTTCCCAATACAATGTCTCTTGCTGAGTTGTGTTCCCAATACACTCATGGTGTTCCCATGGTGGTGTTCCCAATACAACTGAGCATGGTGGTGTTCACAATACAATGTCTCTTGCTGAGCCATATAAAATGCAATTCCTGGCCGTGTGAACTGAGATAGCATTTCAAGACGATTTAAGTTAGCTGCAACATCATTTGAGTTTTCTGTAGGTTTACTAAGGGTAGTAATTTGAACGGGATGGTCAGCGAAGGCTGAACCAGGATGAGAAAAGTTCAACTCACTTGCAGCAGTCAATGAGTTACCGGATGGAAACGAACTTTTTTGAATCCTGAACAAATTTCTGACTTTTGTCTGATCCCCTACCTTTTTGTGAATTTAGTTCACTTGAGTGGTGACTAAACAAATAGCGATTATCTATTAATTCGGCCTCATCTAATTTAGCTGCGGTAACACGCTGACGGTGGTCTCCCGCTATTAAATAAAGCGCAATTGACTATATTTATGTTTTTTTCAATAGATTTTGATCTTATTGTCTCCGACACCTTATCCTCGCAAAATTGAAATGATTTAAGTTTTTGTCTGTTTTTGTTCTTTTTGTAGTCAGGGTCCAAACAAAGTGCTATGAGGAAATTTAAATGAAGCTATCAAATGACTTTGATAGCTTTCAAGATCAGCATATGCGTAATTGCTAATTGCTTTCTTGACTTTGGATTTAATTTTTTTGAAAAAGTTTAAACGTATTTTCTGACTTTGCCCTTTTTGTTCTCTGACTGTTTTTTCTCTATAAAGACAGATTTCATATCTTCTTTTTGTGAAACACAAGTCCTCTGGTTAAGTTAACTGTAGCAGTAGAGACAGTGAATGTGCACTTCATGCCAATCAGAGACTGCGAAGACAGTATTCTCTTATATGATGCGCCTGCTCCATTAACTGTAGTCAGTCTGTTAGTTTAGATACACAATGTTTATACTCTTGACTCCGGTGCTATACTGTGTTAGTGCCGTATTAATAGAAGGTGGTGTTCCCAATACAATGTCTCTTGCTGAGTTGTGTTCCCAATACACTCAGTGTGTTCCCATGGTGTTGTTCCCAATACAACTGACCATGGTGGTGTTCCCAATACAATGTCTCTTGTTGAGCCATATAAAATGCAATTCCTGGCCGTGTGAACTGAGATAGCAATTCAAGACGATTTAAGTTAGCTGCAACATCATTTGAGTTTTCTGTAGGTTTACTAAGGGTAGTAATTTGAACGGGATGGTCAGCGAAGGCTGAACCAGGATGAGAAAAGTTCAACTCACTTGCAGCAGTCAATGAGTTACCGGATGGAAACGAACTTTTTTGAATCCTGAACAAATTTCTGGCTTCTGTTTGATCCCCTATCTTTTTGTGAACTTAGTTCACTTGACTGGTGACTAAACAAATAGCGATTATCTATCAATTCGGCCTCATCTAATTTAGCTGCGGTAACACGCTGACGGTGGTCTCCCGCTATTAAATAAAGCGCAATTGACTATATTTATGTTTTTTTCAATGGATTTTGATCTTATTGGCTCCGACACCTTATCCTTGCAAAATTGAAATGATTTAAGTTTTTGTCTGTATTTGTTCTTTTTGTAGTCAGGGTCCAAACAAAGTGCTGTGAGAAAAGTTAAATAAAGCTATCAAATGACTTTAATAGCTTTCAAGATCAGCATATGAGTAATTGCTAATTGCTTTCTTGACTTTGGATTTAATTTTTTTGAAAAAGTTTAAACGTATTTTCTGACTTTGCCCTTTTTGTTCTCTGACTGTTTTTTCTCTATAAAGACAGATTTCATATCTTATTTTTGTGAAACACAAGTCCTTTGGTTAAGTTAACTGTAAAAGTAGAGACAGTGGATGTACACTTCATGCCAATCAGAGACTGCGAAGACAGTATTCTCTTATATGATGCGCCTGCTCCATTAACTGTAGTCAGTCTGTTAGTTTAGATACACAATGTTTATACTCTTGACTCCGGTGCTATACTGTGTTAGTGCCGTATTAATAGAAGGTGGTGTTCCCAATACAATGTCTCTTGCTGAGTGGTGTTCCCAATACACTCATGGTGTTCCCATGGTGTTGTTCCCAATACAACTGACCATGGTGGTGTTCCCAATACAATGTCTCTTGCTGAGCCATATAAAATGCAATTCCTGGCCGTGTGAACTGAGATAGCATTTCAAGACGATTTAAGTTAGCTGCAACATCATTTGAGTTTTCTGTAGGTTTACTAAGGGTAGTAATTTGAACGGGATGGTCAGCGAAGGCTGAACCAGGATGAGAAAAGTTCAACTCACTTGCAGCAGTCAATGAGTTACCGGATGGAAACGAACTTTTTTGAATCCTGAACAAATTTCTGACTTCTGTCTGATCCCCTATCTTTTTGTGAATTTAGTTCACTTGAGTGGTGACTAAACAAATAGCGATTATCTATTAATTCGGCCTCATCTAATTTAGCTGCGGTAACACGCTGACGGTGGTCTCCCGCTATTAAATAAAGCGCAATTGACTATATTTATGTTTTTTTCAATAGATTTTGATCTTATTGGCTCCGACACCTTATCCTTGCAAAATTGAAATGATTTAAGTTTTTGTCTGTATTTGTTTTTTTTTGTAGTCAGGGTCCAAACAAAGTGCTGTGAGAAAAGTTAAATAAAGCTATCAAATGACTTTAATAGTTTTCAAGATCAACATATGCGTAATTGCTAATTGCTTTCTTGACTTTGGATTTAAATATTTTGAAAAAGTTTAAACGTATTTTCTGACTTTGCCCTTTTTGTTCTCTGACTGTTTTTTTCTCTATAAAGACAGATTTCATATCTTCTTTTGGTGAAACACAAGTCCTTTGGTTAAGTTAACTGTAGCAGTAGAGACAGTGGAAGTACACTTCATGCCAATCAGAGACTGCGAAGACACTATTCTCTTATATGATGCGCCTGCTCCACTAACTGTAGTCAGTCTGTTAGTTTAGATACACCATGTTTATACTCTTGACTCCAGTGCTATACTGTATTAGTGCCGTATTAATAGAAGGTTATCGTCAGTGTTTCACAGAGTCGTTTAGTCTTAGGGATATAGGTAAGCCTATTTCGCGCGCAGAAATAAGGATCCCTAACTCTTTATACCGTAAAGCTGTAAAAGGAGCTAACGTTGGGTCCGCCCTAACTGGAGTTATTTTATATAAATTTATACTCTTTTCATTCTGAAAACTTAGAAAACGGGAAACACAATCCCGACAAATAATAAAATAAGTTAACATAATAACAATAGTAACATTGTACATTGCGCCGCAGTAGGTTAAATCGGCTATAGCTGTTTTAGCTTTCCCAGTTACGAGAGTCTTAATGTATGTCAGTTTAACGCTATCAGTAAGAGACTGAGAGTGAGTTGCGTTTTTAAATTGAGCATACCATTCGTGCCACTGTAGAGGATCACCACTGTATTGGGACAACTTCTATTCGGGTAGCGGGTCCTTCCTCTTGCTAGCTATGGCGATTCCTTTTGCTGGTTACGGCGTCATCAAATGCTTTAATCAGGCTTGCATTTATGGCTGCAGGCGACGCTGGCGTGGGATGCGGTGGGCCAACCCAGCACAATGGCATGGGAGCGGTACACCCGTATGTTGGACGCGATGCTAGTTGTTGTGGATAACTGAAGTGGATAACTGTGATACCACAGGTTGCTTCGTGGTTTCTATTAACTTTTCGCGGTAGAGTTGATTGCGACATTTGACGACTGATTGGGTAGTTAGCATTGTTTGGGGGCAGGGCGCTGTAGGTTTTCTGTAGGTTTACTAGGGGTAGTAATTTGAACGGGATGGTCAGTGAAGGATGAACCAGGACGAGAAAAGTTCAACTCACTTGCAGCAGTCAATGAGTTACCGGATGGAAACCAACTTTTTTAATCCTGAACAAATTTCTGACTTCTGTCTGATCCCCTATCTTTTTGTGAATTTAGTTCACTTGAGTTGTGACCAAACAAATAGCGATTATCTATCAATTCGGACTCATCTGATTTAGCTGCGGTAACACGCTGACAGTGGTCTCCCTCTATTTTTTGGAGCCATCTGTTCCATTTATATTTCAAACTCTTTTTACCGCATGGCATTTTTGTGTTTTTGTATAGCAAGGTACATGGCAACTTTTTCATAAATTTCAGCCTCCTCGCGTTTTAATTTTGCCATGAGAAAGTCATGTTTAAGCTGGCTAGACATTGTTGATGCAGTTGGGCGCAAACTTCTGTTAGCCTGGACTTGAGTATTAACGCCCTCGCAAACGGTGTCTCGGTCATCAACAAAGTCAAAATAGCTTCTATCTTCGAGCAAGAATTTTTCATTGTTCTTAAATACATCATCCAACCATTGCATAAGGACAGGATAAAGTGAACCTGGGTTCTCGGTTTCACTGGCCAAGTCAAACAGTTCTTCATTTTTCAGCACCAGTTTAAAGAAAACGTCTTTCAATTTAGAAACCAATCGTTCAACTCTAGATTCTAGATTAGATCTTGCAGTATAGAGCTTTGTCAATTTCTTTTGCTGTTCGGGTATGATCTTGAAGCCCTTACTTTCTTCATGTAGATCGAATTGTTTCCAAACAAACAGTTGGAATAAGGGTTATAGCGAACCCAAACGACAACAACTTGATAATGAAGACGCCGAAGAGCAGGAAAATAATGAGTCACGAATTACTCGGCGAAAGTAAATAACAAAAAGCAAGAGAGTGTCTAACGTGTTTTAAGCAAGGAGAGACTAAACGGGAAGAAAAATGATCTGCGAGGGAGAGCCGGTTGGACAAAGCACGACAAAACAAGAAACATAACAGAGGGGTGGAAAAACAGACGGAATTGTAACGGAGCTCAACGAAACGGAAAGACAGGAAAGAGCGTGGGGAACACGTGAGGAGGCGGGGAAGTGCTATGCTAGCAGACAACAAACTCTATCAAGCAAAATAGCCAAAAATTCAGAATAAACTTATGTCACACCCTAGGAAGAAGGAGAAACGCTACTGCATGACAAGCTAGAACTTTTCATTATAAGGTCTATCATACCACTAACAAACTAATTTACGGCAGAGCAGTAGTAAACTAAATGGATGAAAAAAGTTTACAAGAAGTTTACTAGCAGTAACTATTTATATCAAAAAATAATCTCTGATGTAAAAAAAATTGAGAAAACATTATTCTAAATTGTTCAACTTTGAGCATTCTTGGTCAATTTTGACGTAATTCAAAAATATTAAAAAATAAAATCGAAGATTGATACGCGTACTTTCAGGCATAAAACCGTCCAGTTTCCTGGATTACCGTTCCGTATTCAAGAATTTGCAAAAAAAATGACCAAAAACTGAGAAAAATTGGCCAAAAGTATAAAATTTTGACAATTTCGTCGACAAAATTTTTTCCAAACATTACTTTTTGTCAATTGCACTAAATTCATTGAAGAAGAGGAGTGAAAAAGATTAGCCATTCTTTCGTCGCTCGATTCAATATTGTACCATCCACATTTTTCGTTCTTTGAGTTATCAAATCTCCGGGCTCCGTTTATTGCTCTATAACAGCGCTGTACCAAAACTGCGTTTTTCTTTTTTGTATCCGATGGTTCCGTTTAGTTTGTTTTGGTGGTACGGCTAGATTGTTTGGTTGAGTTTGTTGCTGTGGTCAGCTTGCATTGCACTTCCCAATTCCTTGCTCGTTCACCTCGCTCTTCCCGTCTTTCCGTTTTCTTGAGCGCTAATCGCTCGACGTTTCCTCGTGCATCGTTCGCCCAGCATTTCCGTCTCGTCTGTTTTGTTGTCCGTTTCTTACCTGCGTTTCTGCCCGGTCCGTTCGTCTCCAGTTTTGTATTGCACCGTTCGCCCGTCGTTTCCTCCCCATCTGTTATGTTTTTCGTTTCCTCGTGCTTCGTCCAACCGGCCCATCCTCACCGATCGATGTTCTTCCTGTTTATTCTCACGTTGCTTAAAACACTTTAGACACTCTTTCATTTTTGTTACTTATTTTCACCGAGTAATTTGTGACTCATAATTTTCTTTCCTGCTCTTTGGTGTCTTGATTATCAAGTTGTCGTCATTTGGGTTCGCTATAACATTTATTCAATTGTTTGTTTAGAAAGTACTATATTTACATCAAGAAATTAGCCGTTTCAAGCAAGATCGTGGCCGAACAGCAAAAGAAATTGAAAAAGCTCTATACTGCAAGATCTAATCTAGAATCTAGAGTTGAACGATTGGTTTCTAAATTGAAAGACGTTTTCTGTAAACTGGTGCTGAAAAATGAAGAACTGTTTGACTTGGCCAGTGAAATCGAGAACCCAGGTTCACTTTATCCTGTCCCTATGCAATGGTCGGATGATGTATTTAAGAACAATGAAAAATTCTTGCTCGAAGATAGAAGCTATTTTGACTTCGTTGATGAGCGAGACACCGTTTGCGATGGCGTTAATACTCAAGTCCAGGCTAACAGAAGTTTGCGCCCAACTGCATCAACAATGTCTAGCCAGCTTAAACATGACTTTCTCATGGCAAAATTAAAACGCGAGGAGGCTGAAATTTATGAAAAAGTTGCCATGTACCTTGCTATGCAAAAACACAAAAATGCCATGCGGTAAAAAGAGTTTGAAATACAAATGGAACAGATGGCTCCAAAAAATAGAGGGAGACCACTGTCAGCGTGTTACCGCAGCTAAATTAGATGAGGCCGAATTGATAGATAATCGCTATTTGTTTAGTCACAACTCAAGTGAACTAAATTCACAAAAAGATAGGGGATCAGACAGAAGTCAGAAATTTGTTCAGGATTAAAAAAGTTGGTTTCCATCCGGTAACTCATTGACTGCTGCAAGTGAGTTGAACTTTTCTCGTCCTGGTTCAGCCTTCACTGACCATCCCGTTCAAATTACTACCCTTAGTAAACCTACAGAAAACTCAAAGGATGTTGCAGCTAACTTAAATCGTCTGATATAACTTAAATAAAACATAAAACTTAAATTCTATCTCAGTGCACGCGGTCAGGAATTGCATTTTTTATGGCTCAGCAAGAAGCATTGTATCGGGAACACGTCCAAGTCCAATTGCAGGAATCCGCCATTGATCGAAGGGTCCAGCAGAAACATAGTCCATCAGGCAGTGGTGTGGTGAAATGAAGTACCATTCCACGTAGAAAATTTTGCACTCCCAGTACTTCAGCCATCTATGCAACCTCCCCGGCTAACGACGCCTGTTATGGTACCATCGAACTCCTACATTTTTGTACCTGATATTTCAAAAACCCATAGGTAAACCTAATCACGGATCAGTCCGCTGTACACTTGAGACCAAAAAGATCTAGTATGCTTGGTCAGCTGCATCTACCCAAACCCCTTTTTGTACAACACAACAAGATCCACCTCAATTTATTATTGCACACGAAAAACAACTCTCTAATACCTATCCCCGCAAACGTTCCTCCACCTCCAAACCCACTCGTGAACCCGCCACCTTTAACCCCGCCTAATCAATTACTTAATCCTCAGCCTCCCGTGATTCCGTCTTCTATTCCAGCGAGCGCAACAACCTACTTAACCGTCCCCCACAATCCACAGCAAAACACTGCACGTTCGCCCTAAGCCCGCCTAGTACCCTGTTCCAACGCACCGAAATTTACTCTTATTGTAACCTTGATCTAAATTTGTGGCGTTTTCCTAAGAATAACCCACCAAACGTAAATCCGTCGACAATAAATGGAGCCGTTTTCAACAAGTTTAAACCAACCCTACCCCCAAGCACTTCTAACTTCCAATCGTTCATCAAATCTCGCAATCAACTCTACCGCAAAATTTACTTGAAATCAACTCTATAGCAACCACGCAGCAACCTGTGGTATCCACGTTATCCCCTTCAGTACAACAACTACCATCGCGCCACTTTTTGTCACGACCTTTTGTCACGCCCTTTTGTCACGCCCGGTCCACCCCATCCCACGCCTGCGTCGCCTGCATTTGAAAATGCAAGCCTGATTAAACCATTTGATGACGCCGTAACCAGCAAACGGAATCGTCATAACTAGCAAGAGGAATGACCCGCTACCCAAATGGAAATTGTCCAATTACACTGGGGATCCCCTACAGTGGCACAAATGGTATGCTCAATTTAAAAACTCAACTCACTCTCAGTCTCTTACTGATAGCGTTAAACTGACATACATTAAGACCCTCGTAACTGGGAAAGCTAAAACAGCTATAGCCGATTTCACCTACCGCGGCGCAATGTACAAAGTCGCACTAGGGACCTTAGAAACTACTTTTGGCAAACAACTGTTGGTCGTATGTGCCCATTTAGACAAATTCCGCAGCTTTCTACCTTTGAAGGTAGCGATAACATCATTAACTATTCAGGGTGCATTTCAAGTCTTTCCGGGGTCTTTAAGTCACTCTCATACAATTCAGATTTAAACACAACTGCTCTTCTCAAAACTGCCGTGCAAAAGCTACTAGCCATCATGAAGGAATTATGGTCACTCGTCGCTGTCAAAAAGTATTAGGTGAAACCTACTCTTCTGGAATTTAACGACTGCTTAAAGGTGAAGGCCGAAGCGCTGGACTTAATGAAGAATACCGCAATTAAAACCATGACTCAAGACTCCATCAACCCAGTAACTAAAAAAGTAGTTGCGTCAAAGGCAATTGCCGCAAATACGCAACAAAGGAGTCACCAGAATTTACAATAAAGTTGGTCAACAACTGTCCGAAGCTGCATTGTATGCAAAGGCAGCCATCGGATGTGAGAACGTCATGTCTTCAAGGAAAAGACTCCCACGCAGCGAGCCCAAGTAGTAGCTGAGGCAGAGCTCTGTTTTTCTTGCTTGCGTGGTAAAAATACGTTTAGGCAGTGCCCAAGTCCCCATAAATATAGAAAAGATAGTTGCAACAGCTCTCATAACACCTTGCTTCACGGAGTTGAAAGTGTTTTTCTAGGCAAACCCTCAACTAAGAACATCAATAATTCAATGTCAATTGTAGGTAGTACTAGTAGTAGACATTCTACCGGTCAACAGCAACCAAGCAAAACTACCACTTTGTCTTCTGCCATGGTAGTCAAAGCAAAGGCCTCCTTCAGGTGACAGAACTGAAACTAACTTTTTCTTCTAGAACTAATAAAACAGCGTTGGTTTCATGCGACACCACTTGCAGCAACTCTTGGGTGTCCGATAGTCTCTCAACTAGACTCGGTTTGCAAATTACCGCAATAAAATTGACCATCAAAGGAAGAAAGAAAGAATAAATAGGTGACACAAAAGTGGTCTAATTGACTATAACACCTCATAAAGATCAAGAACTCGAAGCATTTACTCTGCGTCCCTATGTGAATGAAACATTCTGTCCCTATGAGGTTCCGACATCATTGAAGTTAACTCCATGCAATAAACTAACCCACAACTTGCCGTCCTAGATCCAGTAGAAAATAGTTAGGGAAACATTGATTTGATTGTACGGGATGTCTACCATGCAAATCGCTCGTTAGAGTACTTTTCAACCGACGAAAAGCGCTCACCGTTTGCTGTTGGCTTGCCCATAGGTTGGGTTCTAAATGGCCCACTCCCGTCAATTTCAATTTTAGTCTCAATGTATTTTAAATATTGAATAGGATTATGCACTGGCTTGTCGAGATAAGTCATGGTACAATACAGAATCGTGCGGCAAGTACAAGCAGGTTCACCCACGATCCGCATGCGCACGCGCACGAAATACTTGAAACTACAATTTTTCATAATAGCCAAAGATACGATGTCAGTATGTTCTGGGCTGATGCCAACATCAAGCTCCCGAATAGTTTTTTGTGACGGGTACAACTTGAATCTCTCGCGAAACCGCTCTCGAGAAACACAACCTTTAAAGATAGTTGCGCAAAAATCATCGGACGGACCTTGAAAAAAGTTAACTAATAACAGTTCCTGATGCTCACTTGGTCAAGCAATGGTCAGATAACAAATGGTAACTACCACATCATTGCGTAATCAACCCGAACAAGCCGAGGAAACTGCGTAGGGTACTAAAAGGTGCAGCGAAGTCCCACGGCACTTCTTTGAACAAATCTTTCCTCATTGGCCACAACCTGCTCCAGAACTTAATTCAAGCTCTACTCAGGTTTAGTGAGCATCAATTTGCCGTGTCCGCAGATTTTGAGGGTTTGTTCTTCCAGTTTGATGTCCCTGAATGTGACCAGCCACCACTGTGCTTTTTGTGGCGGTATGACCCTACAGCAAATGTTGTAGCATATCAATACGCGCGCCATATTTTTGGGGCTAAAGACTCGCTCACTTGTGCTAAATATGCACTCCAACGCACCGTCCGAGACAACTTTGGTCAGTACCCGGAAGCAACCAAAGACGTCCTAGAAATCGTCTACATGGGCAATTATTTAGGGCTCTCAACAGATCGAAGCAACTGGTCCACCTTCTACATTTAGGTGAGTTCAAGCTTACTGAGTTTGTAAGCAATTTATCAAACCTGGCTAATGAAATTGATGGGTCACAACAATTCGCCGAACCAAAAGTAATTGCGTCGTTTAGGGAAGAATTTTCGCATGTGCTTGTGGTGAAATGGGATCGCAACACTGATACACTAGTTGTGATTCGAGGTATCTCCAGTAGAGAGAAAAAGATTTTAACGCAACGCTTGGTACTGAGCCTAGTGTTTAAGGTATTTGATCCCATCGGTCTGGTGGCACGCTTTAATGTTGGTGCCCGATTGTTACTAAAGGACATCCGGCGTGTAAGTGGGCACCATTGGGATGAAGAGCAGCCAAAAGTCAGTATTGAAAGGTTCCTCGAATGGATTGTAGAACTACCCATGCTTGCGGAAATCACTATACCGAGGAGTTATATCTCGGAAAATTTTGAACACCTGGAACTAGACGTTTGACGATAATTCCCCAGAAATCTTCAGCGCTGTTGCATTTCTCCGAGCTCAATTAAATAATTCGAGTCAGTCCCAAACAGAGCTTGCACATGTTCTGGGTAAACTCGGTGTAGCCCCTATGAAGGTGATGACAGTTCCAAAGCTGGAATAACAGGCAGTACTTCTGGCCGCTCTATTGAAACAAGATATTTGTCGAGTTCTCACAGTGAATGCCAACAGGATTTTTATGTGGACCGACAGCACTACTTTGCCTTGCAATAGCTTAACTCTACATCCAATAGTTATTGCAAACCCAATTTCAGGGATCTTAGAACACAATAGCAATGATGAATGGAACCACGTTGCCTCAAGTGATAACCCGGCAGACGCCGGTACTAATGGTATGTCCACTGAGTCTTTGCAATCATTTAGCTGGGTGAGGGGCCCAGATTTCCTAAGAATCAAACAATTCACGATTGAACCAAGTGCTGAAGTAGTTAATTACATCAAACTCGGTATAGAAACGAAAGAAAATGATAAAACTAAACATCATTGGCCACATCCGTAACTAAGTCAAATAAAAACCCCTTCCGCAACTAATCCCTTTCGATAAGTTCAGTTCTTATCAAAATTTGCTACGAATAACAGGATACATAACCCAGCTGTTACCCTCGCATGAATGCTACCGTAATACCGATGATAGTATAATAGATATCACTGAGCTTGACGAGGTCGAGTGTCATCTTCAGTATCTTGTTCAAGGAGAATCGTTTAATCTTGTTCATGGAGAATCGTTTAACTCCAGAAAAAACTAAGCTTGTTATCAAGTATCAAAAAAGACTGATACCAGGCAAATGAGCAAAAAAATTTTGCCGTCTAAGAACACTTGTTGGCTTGATCGTTATCAATACAAATAAGTTGATTTGTCGTTAATACATTGCTTAAATGTGTTATGTGATATTTCAAAAAGATTGAATTGACTTTCAAAAGAGTGTTTCATTTTTATATGCTTTTTCTTCTTTAACGCAGCAAAAGTTGTTAATTCATTTAGTTTGTAAAATTTTTTTCAAGCGAACGACCCATTTCTTTTTTATCTGATTTTCTTTATGTGTATTTGCTCATTTTATCTTTAATATCTGGATATCAAATCTTCTCAGAAATTGGAACAATAAGATCTAAGAACAAGTTTTTGCCTTGGTCAAAACTCATGGTATGGATTTTTTGTCATTTCATGAGTCACAATTGGTAAATTATCTTGATGCCAAAACAGCCCAAGGCAGCAAATTGTGTATCTTACTTCGTTTTTGATTAACATTTTTCAATTTATCATGTAATTTTTTAAAAGAATCTAATTTAATTTAATTTGTCAATATAGAGCTCGTAATAGTTTTGTAGTTTTCGAAATTTATACTGTGACTGCATTTCTTGTTCTTTGTGACTAACTTTTTTTTCTTTGCTGAATTCCTATCACAACCTAAACTGCTAGCAAAGTGCTCAATATTGTTTTTATCGCAGCTTCAGCCAAGCGAACCATTTTTTTTATGTTGTAATCTTTGTTTTAATAATTATTTTTTCTACGCAGAAAAAAACGCGTCGTGAACGTGCTTATCAGTTTTTGTAATTGAAGGATCAGTAAGTTTTCTTGTGTTGCTTAATTTGATCTCAGAACTGTAACAGCGTTGTTAGCAAGATTTTTTTCTTCGATCATTTTGTTTTCTAAATTTACACAAAGGAGAAGAATTGTGGCTGTGATCTCTTTGAATTTTTTTAGTTCCTTTTTCCTCTCGTCCAAAATTTTTACTGTTACCATTTTCAACCTCTTTCATTTTGCCACAATTAATTCACCGCTGTCTTTGCTCCTCAATTACAACTCCTCTTGTAATTAGATCAATTAAAATTCACAATTAGGAATGCCTATAGGGTTCGGGCAATGTGTTTTTGTATTAATACCCAAAATTATATCCCACAATTTTATTTTGTTTCCTCGTAGGAAAGGAAATTTCAGAGTTAATTTTTCCAATTTTTTTTGTCAAACTATTTCTAAAAAAGTAACATCAGCAAATAGAGCGATAACATTCGACTTGCCTGATTTCATCAAGTTTACTGCTGTTGAGGATCAACCTATTTCATGAAGTTTCCAAAATATGGAAAAAAGACTTTAAACTCGAGGTTCACATTCAAAATTGTTATCATCAGATCACTAAAACACTCAATGATTCGTTTAAAATTACAAGCTGAAGCATTATGGCTCCAAAAACAGGCTAATTTCTGTTCAAACCTGATTTTTAAATATCAGATTTATGTTATAAGTGATTTTGAATGGACCGAATTGTGATTATATTTATTCTAACTAGTCGATACATGCAGCCTAATAAAAGTGAGCCATATTGGATCACCTCCAGTGATTAGCACCAGTTATACCAGTTCGCAAAGCTGGATTATTCTCTTCAGGTATCGATATTTTTAGAAGATAATTTCAAACCTGAAAATGATCTCAAGAGGGGGGGGGGGGGGGGTGAAATCGATTTTGAAAACAAATTTTGTTTCAACTCTTACAAAACAGTCGAAGCAACAGAGCATTATCTTGGTACAAAGGATTATTGATTTAGAGAAAAAGTTATCCTAGGTGGCTTCAACACCATTTCTCAGGCACCATCGAATATATCTAAGAATAAATATATATTGAGATTGACTAGCTAACATGCTCCCCCTCCCCCCGCTCACAAAATATAGTTTTACTTCTGACTTTGATAGCCAAATGGTCAAGTGTGCTCAAAAAATGAAATTAATTAAATAACTCAAACATCAAAAGCTCCAATGTGATGAATAGATTGAAAATGTTGTTATTTTGAAAAACAAATTTCATTTACATCAAAATTTTGGTTTGAGAAATAGGGCTGTACATGTAAATGTCTGAGTCGCTTCCGTAATTTCTACAAACCAGGGCCGAGGATTAAATTACCCTATTTTTTGTGGTTCGTGCCTATCGGGTAATCAATTCAGTTCAGTTTATATATTGACCTTGTGTTAGAATGACCTCTATGTACAAGGCTCACATATAAAAGCTTTGTATTAAACCGCTCACATATCTCTGCGATAAACATATTGATCAGCCAAAATTGACTCAACAAAAACAACAACTTGAGCATTTAGTTCTTCCCCCACTGACATGGGTCAGAACAAATAGAGAACTCAGAGACCCGTATGGAAAACGCAAATTTTTTTCTCAAACAATGCATACTGACTCTAAATTGTTTTTGCAATAAGGTCATGTGTTTCTAAAAATCTGTATCATTGAGGCACAACCAGCAATTTTTAAATTAAATTTCACAATTTCTGTAGAATTCCTACATATTTTTTTTTGCTTGCAAGCACTGCTTGACCCAGGAAGGCTTTGCACCCAGTGAAAAGAATGTAATAAAAGTGGACTAAATAGTGTAACTGTAGTTTATTTCTAAGAGAGAGTGTAATTTCTTTAAAATAAAATTCTTTTAATCCTTTCCTTGCTAGAAATCGGTGTAAGGAATGCAATCATAAGAATTTTTTAAGAGTGTAATAAGAGTGGAGTAAAGTGTGTAGAAAGTGTAAAACAAATGTAATTTCCTAAAAATTACACTCTTACTCTTTTCCCTGCTATTTAAGACTGGAAATTGATTCATTCCATTATTCTCGCATAATAACGTTGGAATACGGGTGGACACCTTGGCTCGGGAATTTCCTCGAATGTGAACTTGCAGACAGAATGTGCGTTGAAAGAAAAAATTACGCATCCACCCAAAGATCTTTGTGAAAAACTACCCGGTTCCAAAAATTTTGAGAAATTATGTAAGATAAGCAGTAATTAACTGTTGGAATGGAGAGTTAAATTTAAGCGTTTTTCGGAAAAGAACCAAATTAATACTGACCTTGACTTATTCCCAACACAAAAGCGAATTCTAACTTTGAAACTGTACAAAGATAATAATGGTGAAGAAATTTAAACTGATTAGAAAGTTTGAATAAGTAAATATGGACTCTGATAAAGATTATATCAAAGATTGAACATCAAAATTCTCACCAACGTAATATTGGATTAGAAACCCAACTTAGGGGCCTAGCTTATCAAAGTCATGAATGACCTTCTGAAAATTTTTCCCAAAAAGGTATTTTTCACCCAAAGGTTTGGAACATTTGGTAAAACAACAGTGTAATTGTACAACTTTAGTTACTTTACAATACATCTCTAAGGATCTGAAATCATACTCAATCTAGCTTCAATTTATTGGATTTAAATTAGTTTGGTGACTATTAAAGTAGTGATCAACCAATCAATAATTAGGTTAAGTCAGGTTAACGAACTGGAGGACAGCATCGAATCCCGGACAACATCAAGACGATTGATTTCTCAGAGTATTAATCGGCCAATTTCCTTCTAGGAGACCGCATAGTGAAGCCACTCTGAGGGTAGGTCTGCTTGCTCATAGAAGACTTGGCAAGTTAAGTTAACCCATGTAGTATGGAATGGTGAACCAAGTAGACAATTAAAACGGTCTGCAGTAACTTGAAGTACCTGATGAGCAATGTCTTAACGTTCTATCAAGTTGGTTAAGACTCGTCTGGTTGGGTTGTGGAGTAAACACCGACGAGCTGTTCACGTCATCTACTATTTGTTTTAAGTATATTGGTTGATCGATTAATTAGAAAGTGAATTGAGGACCTGGTATAATTCTCAATCTTAGAGTCACCAATTTATTTCATTTGGTAAAACACTTCTTAGAAGCTAAAATATCATACAACATAGAGAGGCATTACAAACATATTCTAATATCATCATTATTATTGGCGATTGACTACAGTTCTATAGCGCCTGAAAATACTTTCTTTAGAACTTGAACGGAGAGCCTGGTATAAACCTTTAGTCTAGTTAAGTGTAGTAGGTTTGTGAATTTACTATCCACTCCAGTAGTTTTCTCTGAAGATAGATTTTAGGAACAATTGTGGAATTGTGAACAGGGTAAAATCTCCACCCTAAATATTCAGATTCTATATTGGCGACCACAGAGGGATTCTTCTGATTAGAAGGCGGTTTTGCATTTTACAAAAAAAGAACCAAAAATTAGAATTTGAGATAACCGATGAATTAGATCTTTGGAATACGTTCCAAAGGTAAAACTCATCTTTTTTTCCGTGTTATTTGGTTTTGCATCAAAAATTACTTCAATTACCAAAAATGAACAACGCACCCAACAACCACCTAAAGCAACAACAGAACCAAGCGAACAATCAGCAGCAAATAGTCGTAGCACCACCCCTTCTCACCCCCCTCCGATACCCTAGCCGCGACTTCGGGAGTTTCGAAAGATGGGTTCGATACTTCGAATCCTTTTCCAATGCCAACAATTGGGATGACCAGAGACAACGCGAGGTCCTACCAACGTGTTTGAACAGTTATGCGTTAGATGAGTATTACAATCTCCCCAATCATTACTTTCAACAAGTGCAAGGACAACCAGCCCCGACCATAGCAAGAGTTCTGAACGCTCTTAACAACAGAATCGGCGACTTTCCGAACGCAAGGAGTGCCCGCACCGAATTCAAAAACCTTCAACAATTGGAATCAGAGTCAATCGAAGAGTTCTCAAGACGAGTTCGTAAGTTAGGAGAGGCAGCCAATGCTCAGCTTGATGTTGCGGGACGACAGGAAGCTAACAAAGATGCCTTTATGGACGGACTGTTGGACAGCGAAATCAGATATACACTCCTGAAGGAAGAACCGGGAAGCTTCAATGCAGCTACACAACGGGCCATTGCTCTAGATGCCATCAGTAAAGCGGAATCCAGTCGACTGCGAGGACGGAGAAACGAACATGTGAGATGGACAAAGGGTGACCAAGATCATGATGAGTCGGTAACAGCTGACTTTAGAGCACTTAACACCATTCTGTCATCGGTTTTCAATCAAATGATCGAGTTTCAGACCAGAAGCTTCAATAAGATGCTAGAGCAGCAAGAGCGACATACACAGATCATGGAGAAGATTCTTGAGACCCAAACAAGATTTCTATCCGAATCAAGTCAACCCAGATTTCAGAGTAAAAGTCCGGGAAGACCGGGAGGCGTTCGACCCAGAACATCTGCGATGCAGCGCTATAATTGCCGCAAGTTTCGGCGCTTGTCAAATCAACGTCCACAGAAAGGAACAATACAACCCGTTATATCCGCAAACTTGGACACCGATAGACAACCAATCGTAAAAAGCATTTTACAGAGAGCGAACTCACAGCAAGTGAGCAGTATCAAAAAAGTTCAAGCCGAAGCAGTCTTTGGACCTACAGTCTACGTGATGGTTGATCTTGACGGACAAAAACACAATGCGTTAGTGGATACTGGGAGCAATGTGGACATTCTATCAGAAAAAATTCACTCACAGTACGAAGATCGTTCCAAACTCAGACCATTCCGAGAACAAATTGTTTGGGCCACCAATGATCCTTTCGAAATACTTGGCGTTTTTAGTGGCGAAATAATGTTCGACACCGGGGTTAAAGTAAAAGCCGATCTCTCTTGGTGACCCCAAACATAGACGTGCCTTTGATACTTGGAAGCCAGGTGATGGAGGAGAATAAAGTATCAATCGACTTCCATTCTAAGCATCTGATGATGGAGAAAGAAAGCAATGTTGTAAATTTGCAATTTGCCTATAAACCTGAAGTCCCCGGGCACGTACATCTTTGTGAGACGGAAGCAGAATCCGGTCTTGATTAAATCGAAACAACGGAAGAAACAGAGAACGGGGTAACTGCAGTAACAAACCTAATCATATCATGCGATGAAGATTTAGAACAGATTTGTTCTTTAGCAATTCCAGACAGAAACCAACAAACGGACGACAGAAGAACACTGCTACGAGAGTTCAGAGATGTGTTTGCAATTAACGACAATGAACTTGGACATGCAAACTTGGTTCAGCGTGGAACTGACACAGGTGATACGCTGCCCATCAAGCTTCCACTCCATAGACTTGCAACTGAAAAGATCACTGTGGTGACCTCAAGGAGATTGAGGACATGCTGGTACGAAACATTATCCGACCATCAAACAGCCCGTACATTGCACCAATCGTTCCCGTTACCAAAAAGGATGGGAGTAATCGAATGTGCACAGATTTCAGACGACTAAACGAAGTAACAAAGAAAGACGCTTTTCCCCTTCCGCGAATTGACCAGATACTGGATCATCTTCACGGAGCAACAATGTTCTCAAGCCCCGACCTAGACTCTGGATTTTGGCAAGTCCCATTAGCTGAGAGTGCTGAACCAAAAACTGCGTTCGTCACTCCCGATGGTGGACACTACGAGTACCTCAGACTTACATTTGGACTTTGTAATTCACCAGGAACCTTCCAGCGACTTATGACAAGCATCTTCAATGAATATCTCTTCTCGTTTGTCCTCATCTTCTTGGACGACGTTCTTGTGTTTAGTAGGAATGTGGAGGAGGAAGAAAAACATGCGCCTCGTTTTTCACGCTCTTCGCCAGGCCAATCTTAAACTCAAACACAATATATGTCGCTCTTTCAAGAATGCGTAACCTATCTAGAATACAAACTGATCCCAGAGGGAATTGCAGCAGATGAAAACGAACTCGTTGCAGTACGGGACTGGAAACGACCAGAAAACGTTACCGAAGTGAGGTCTTTTATTGGATTTTGCAGTTACTACAGACGTTTCATCAAAGACTTTGCTGGGATAGCGAAACCTCTTCACCAGATAACAAAAAAGAACAGCCGTTTCATTTGGAACCCTGAATGCCATAATGCGTTCGAGAAACATGAAGAGGCTTTGATTGATAGCTCACTACTCAAACATCCGGACTACAACTCTCCTTTTATCGTGGACACGGATGCAACTGACAACAGTCTAGGGGCAGTACTCTCTAATATTGTCGATGGAATAGAATACCCAGTGGCTTTCGCAAGCAGAGTTTTGACGCCAGCAGAATGTCGTTACTCAACAACAAAAAGAGAAGCATTAGCAGTCATTCAGGCGATGAAATGGTCTAAGCCTTACATTTGGGGAGCTCAATTTGTGCTCAGAACAGATCATGCATCGCTACAGTGGTTATTTATACAAAGCAATGACGGGATGATATTCAAGATGCTTCAAAGACTGCAAGAATTCGATTTTCAAGTAGTACATAGACCAGGAGACAAGCACGGGAATGCAGATGGACTGTCAAGACAGTGCAGCATCACACCTGAGCTAACTGAAGAGTTGACAGTTTACAAAAATCCCAGCAGTTTGCTATAATGATTTTGCGTTGAAAGCGTTGAAAATAAAGTTAATTGCGGGGAACCCTCTGATTTATTAGCCCCAGGTTCTGCGTATGTTACATCACATTATAGTTTTTAAGAGTAGACCTTACAAAAACATAGCATTAATAAGCGTAGGTCTAAATAAACTGAGTTTATCATACTTAATCTCATATAGCTTCTGTCTATGACACCACATGCTTGTGACCTTTTCTACAACTAAGACACCTGCTTTAGGTTTCTATAGAACTGTTTTCAATTTTAACTGGACTTTAAAATCATGTATCTAGAAAGCAGCCGTAGGCTGTAGAGGAGAAATCTAATATTGCGTTTTCGTCCTAAATGCCACCATAACGGCGCATTCCCCCACCGGACCCGTGCTCGTTTTCTCAATTTTTGACATACTTTTGACGTGAAAAGGGCACATTCTAAGGAGGCAGTAAAAGGTAACTAAATTCGAGATCAGTGATAAATTTTAACCTCTAACTACGCAAGACCAAGGTTTAAGTTTCTGAAACTTTGGGAAACGCTAAATTTATGTAAGCTCAGCGTGTGCCAACGTAAAAATTATTTGAGAGCAACAAAAGAACAAAATTCTGTATATCAACAGAAACCAAAATTCTGTATATCAACGTATAGAAACGCTAAAATTATGCAAGACCTACGCTTGAGAAACGTTAAATTTATATATGGTCAACAAATGCAATAAAATGCAAAATCTTGCGCGACGAACGCTTAAAAACGGCAGTTTTTTTCAACGAGCTTAGCGTTGATCGTACATATTTTCAACGCATTCACGCCATTCTTTCCTTTTTTCGTTAGCATTTTGCAGGTCCCTCATGACGGACAATAGAAATACTAAATATGCAAAACATCATTAATTTATAATTCAAAACTTAAGTAAGCCAAAAAAATTCTTTTCAGAATATTCAGAATCTATGAGCTAATTTCAAAATCTAAATCTAGAAGGATGCCAAGAATCTCTTATTTGCTGCAACTTTTCAACGCTCTTTCTATGCTCAGGTTCGGGTCAATATCAATCAAATTGATTAAAACTAAAAACTAGAAGTTTGTGTTTGAACATCATATTTCGGTTCTCAATGCATTATTTTTGCTGAAAACTTTTAATCGAATGTAAAAAAATCTTAGCAATCCGTTATACTTTTGGATATATTTGTTAAATTTTAAATTTTTTAATGAAACTTTTGTCATATTCGGTTTATAATAGAGATAATGAAAATAGTGATAATCAATTTTTAAGTTCAGCAGCGGTCTCGACACTAGACAATCAACCTGGGAAGAATTTTATCTTCCATCACTACAATTATCATAATCATGGGACTCATTCTTAATTTTGGCTTTCGCCTACTAAATTTTTAGCAATTTAAAGTACTGCCGGAGCCTTTTTATAACAAAGTGGACCTCTGGGGACATCATTTTTGAGCAATAATTAAACAAAATTGACAAGAAACGGAAAGAAAGAGAATTATTTAAAGTTTTCTTCTGGTATCTGGAAACGCAGCAGAGTTTCCAGATAGCGGTAATTTTGACGATGTCTACTCTGCTAGCTCAAATTGTGTCCATGAGAAGAATAGCAACCACTATAAAGGCGAGATGCCGTGCTTTGAGCAGCAATTCATCACACAATTTATCTGCTGCTTTCACGCAGGCCAATTCTTTTTGGTTTCAAAAATTTTTCTATACGAAGTAGTTCAAACTCCGACCACTGCAAAAAATGATTTGAAAATGGTAATAATCAACAAATAGTTGGCTCAGGGGTTAGGACAGTTTTTAATCTGTCATCTTTGTAATTAGGGACACGTTGAATGTAATCAAATTGAATGTCTATAATTGTTCTGACCCCTCTTGAGGGGGGAGGAACTATGTACTAAAATGGGTTTTTTTTGTTCAGTCAATTTTGGCCGATCGATGTATTCATCGTAGAGAGTTGAGACTGGTATCATTAGAAAGCTTGTCCACCGTAGAAAATGGTATCAAACAGATTTTTTTTATTTTCGTTTTATAAAGGGAGTTATCGAGGATTAAACTTTTGGGAAAACAGAGCGAATTCCGTTGATTTTTCTTCACATTTTCCGAAATTTTTGAATAAAATTTCAATAATTTTGCTTAAAATAGTTAATTTTTTGGAAAGAAAGTGTTGTTGATTTTATTTTTAAAGAAAAAAAAAATACTGTCGACAATTTTTATTTAATTTTTAGTAATTCATCATCATTATTGTTCCGACCCCTCTTGAGGGGGGAGGAACTATATACTAGAATGGGTTTTTTTGTTCAGACAATTTTGACCGATCGATTTATTCATCGTAGAGAGTTGAGACTGGTATCATTAGAAAGCTCATCCAGCGTAGAATATGGAATTAAAAAGATTTTTTTAATTTTCGATTTCTACAGAGAGTTATCGAGGTTTAAAGTTCTGAGAAAAGAAGAGTGAATTCACGTTGTTTTTATTCACATTTTCCGGAATTTTTGCCTAAATTTTCGTCAATTTTGCTAAAATTTGTTATAATTTTTATGAATAGTGTCGTTGATTTTATTTTATTTTAATTTTTGTTTTTGACAGGGAGATATCGAGGTTTAAGCTTTCGAGAAAATAGAGTGAATTCCGTTGATTTCATTCACCTTTTTTCGGAATTTTTGACCAAAATTTCGCCATTTTAGATATAAATTAAAGAAAATTTCAAGACAATGTTGACTTTACGTTTAAAGACAGAATATAATTTCGGCTATTTTCATTGAATTTTTTTGTCACAAATTCCGGCTAAACATTTCACAAAATTCAGACTTTTTCATCAAAAACAGCATGAAATAAGTTTCTTTAGTCCACACTGATTAAATTGGCAGGAAGTGCACACTCAAGCACCACCAACACAATATTTATGGACTGAAAAGGGGCTATTTCAACTTCAAATTTCGTTGAGAGTGCTCTGTAAATAAGAAATTGCCGTTTTTTGCTATCTTTATTCGTTGATTATCAAAAACGCAGCATTTATTTTTGATTTTTTAACTAACAAAATATCTATATCAATGACATTCCAAAAATAAAATTTTCCTAATGGACAATCAGCATTAGAAGGACTAGTTCTGTACCAATCTTGGACCGTTACAATCCAAAAATAATTCGGATTGTCGTCAGTCGGTTTTTTATAAAAAAAAATTTGATCTTTTTTATATTAATTAAATAACAGAACATTTCAAATCAAATCAAAGCTCACTAGTGATACGTCATATCGGCCTCCTAATTAGCTTGAAGTTAGTTTATCTAGTTGATTGCTTGAAAGCTTATGGTCGTTTTGACTTTTAAAATATTTGAATTTTAAATAAAAAATGGCTTATTGAACTTCGCTTCCATTTTTCTCTTAATTTGGTCAACTGATAGCCTTGTGTCCGCAATCAAAGACTGCTCCTTCTTTCTGCTGAATTCAAATCTAGTCGTTATTGCGGTTTTACGCCTTAAGTTATGATGTTCTGGCTTTGATACTACTAGATTTCACAATTTTTTTTTGTTTTTTAGGTATTAGCCCATTTTTCATGTTTTCTAGTGTTGTCAAATTATCACGTTAGTGTCAGTTCATATATCACATTTTTGCGTTCAAAATAACCCACAATTGATAATATTTAAATCCTTAAAGGAATAACTGTCGTTTTTGTTTTGTCCTTTTAGTCGTATTTAATTTCCTGTACAATGACCTGGTTTGATTGGTTTTTCCTGGAAAATTAGATGAGCCAATGTTCTGATATTATAAGATAGATAATGGCTTTCATGACTTTGAAAACATTTTTTTTTCAAATTGAAAAAAAAAACATTTCCACAATGACAATTTTGTTCCTTTTATTGTCCGTTTGTTACTTGGTCTCGTTAATTAAAGGTTAAAGAAGACATTAATTTGGTCAGGGGGAGGTGTCAAAAGGGATTGTTGTCAAATAATCTAATGTTTTTAAAGAATTCGTTAAGACTTTACTGGCTTCGACAACGGTTTTTCACAAAAAAAGTAAATTAACTTTTGATTTTTGTCATATTTGACGTTCTTTTGTAGACATAAGATTCGTTCTGGACAATTGCCGGTCTCGAAGACCTCCTTTGGAAGAATAAATGAACCTATTCAATTTTTTCATTTTGTAATTAATGGCTTTCATGTCTCTGGAAAACAAAATTTTTTCGATAAAAACAAGTATTACATAATCTTGCATTTTTCCTTTTTGATCTCATTGTTACCTAGTTTCATTAATGAGAGGTAACAAATTACATTTCAAGGGAAGGTGTCAAAAGAGATTATTGTCACAAAATATAATGTTTTAAGATAATTCGTTATGACTTTACTGCCTTCCACACGGGTTTTTCACAAAAAATGTAAGTAAATTCTTGATTTTTGTCATATTTGAAGTTTTTTTTCTAGACGTAAGACAAATTCTGGATAATTGCAGGTCTCAAAGGCTTCCTTTAGAAGAATGGACGAACCTATTCAAAATTTTGATTTTGTAATTAATGGCTTTTATGTCTTTGGAAATAAATTTTTTTCGAAAAAAAACAAGTATTACATAAATTTGAATTTTTTTTCTTTTTTGTCCAATTGTTGCTTATTTTCATTAAAGAGCAGCCACATAATACATTATTGGTGTTCGACGAAGGTGCATTCGAATATATTTTGGGGGCCAAAAGATGGCTTTACGGCTTCCAAAGCATTTTCTGGCAAGATTTAATTGATTTTTAGTTTGTTGTCTATTTGTTGTTCTTTTTGTAACTGCATAAAAAATTGAATACAAAGAGTTCTTAATTCCCTTCTATAAAAGCATTGGTAATTGTAAACCTATGGGATATTTTAGTTGATTCCTAATGGTTTTCATTACTTTGGAATTAATTGTTTTCTAAAAAAAAATTCAGCGAATTTTCTAACTTTAAAATTTCTGTTCTTTTTTGTCTAAATGTTACCAAGCTTTATTATGAACTGGTAAACAAACATTTTTTTCTGGTGAATTACAAGTTATTTTCAGTTTTATCTGACGCTATTTTGACTTTGTTATGAAGTTTTGTTTTTAAAACGGACATAAATTTTTTGATGTAATTAATGTTTGTTGTTGTTGTTTGATTTTGCCGTTCGTCTTCACTCGCTTTCCTAACATCGGCATATCTCATCAATCTAATGCATCATTTTTTACTCCACTGAGTTATTGGCATTTGAGGCTATCTTTTCGTTCATGCACCAGTTTTTTTTTTTTTTTTGAAAAATACTTGAGTTTTTTGTGTTTTTCCATCTGTTCCTCATTTGGTAGACAATTAAGCCAAACTTGTGGATGAGCGGGGTCGGAACTTTATGTGCGATTGCACATCACCGAGTCGCCTTGTTTAAATTTAAATCCATTAACGAAAAAGGTAACTTTTTTATCTGAAGAAACATATTTTTTTATTTTACAATTTATTCAAAGCTATTTCTGCTCCTTAAATGTAAAGCTAACTTACGTGTTACATGAAATCAAAGCTTTTTTTTGATAGATTTCAAAGACGAAGCAACAAATTTCTCCTTTCTTTCTCAACCTCTTGTTCTAATTTACATTAGAGTACTAGAATTGATTCGGCTCCAACTATAACTGGGAGGCATCACTTTTAAAACGAAAAACGGCAAATTTAAATAACCCGGGTCGAGAAAGAATTGGAAAAATATGCAAGATAAGCGGTGAAAAGTTAGTTTTTTTACCGCAAATTTTGTACATAATTTTGCGGTGGAATGCGGTGAATGCGGTGAAATTATGTAGGTTCACCGCTAGAGTAAGCGGTGATCTTACAAAATTTCACCATAATTCACCGCTAAAATCTATAATTTCACCGCCCTTACAAGGGTTTGGACCTCTCACCTCCTGCATGTCGTCCACTTCTTCTTCCACTTCGCCATCTCACTAAATTACCGTAATTTTTTTTTGAATATAAATCAAATTCACTCTACTTTCTGTAAAACATACGCGGTAAATTTTTGTAAGATTTGCGATTTTTAGCGGTGAAATTACATATTTTAGGTGATTTTTCGTAAGTTCGCTTACTCTGGAGGTGAAATTGCATAATATCACCGCTTTGAAAAATGTCAAAAAGATGTAAGATTAAGGGGTAGTTTTAGTGGGAGTGTAAATCTAACAATCCCTCCCTTTCTCCCCCTTAATTTCACCGCATTCTTTGCTGATCTCAAACAATTTGAACAATTTTTTTCTAAGCGGTGAATTTATGTAAGTTCACCACTATGATGAGCAGTGAAGTCATGTAATTTCACCGCATTCACAGCTCATCTTACATTATTTGGACATATTTTTCGAAGGGGTGAATTTATGTAATCTCACCGCTAAATTAAGCAGTGAAATTATGTAATTTCACTGCTACCGGGCGATAAAGGTTTTTTTCACCGTATTCATTGGCTGATTTATGTAATTTCACCGCGTTCACCGCTTATCTTACAAAAATTTCCGCATTCAACGCTTATCTGACATAATTATGCGTTGAATGGTGGTGACACCTCGACCCGGGAAGCAACAGGCCAGGCATATACAACTGTTTTAGCGTATATCCTTCTACCTTCAAGTGTGAGAACTTGAAACCATTACGGCATGCTGTCAATTTTTGTTGGAGAGAAATATCTTTTTTACTGAAAAGCAGTTAATGAATTTTCTGGTGTGTATTAAACACATTTATCTTAATTTTCGTCGAAAGTAATTAAAGTCACCTCGCTATTAGGTGTACGGAATTCGATGGAAAGACGTTTGACTCAAAAATCTTGTCAGTTTTCAGATTTTTTGGATGGAAAATCATTATTCCTAAGACTTATCCGCTGTTTCTACAATCTGTTAATGGAAGATGTTGAAGTCATATTTGAACAAAGATTATTACCAAAGGCCTCTTCTGAGAACCACTAAATCCAGCATGCGTGCTGCATACAATAAATAAAAGTAAACTCGAACTCAAGTCACTGAAGTGTAAGTGCTGTGCTCTGGGGTTACAGTGATATTCAGAAGTGTGCAGCATGCAGCTTTCAGAGCAGTACGTTATGCGTCACAGAAGAAAAACGAAATCCTCAAAGCGTATCTAAGCCGGAATAGAATCCATTCTCTCAATGGGATTCCGACTATTAATTTATATATTTAATCCAGACTTTACTAGGTTGCCACGTTCAAAGACTGGTTGGTTGAAACACCAGTGAACCATTTAGACGTCAGGGAGGCCTCCATTGAGCTGACTATGGACCTAGAGAAATAGTAATTAAAAAGCTTCAAAGATAGCGCGGATGCTCTAAAACAGCGAAACATTTGAGCACGTTGAAAGATTTATTCTCATAACATACAAATCTAAAATGGAAAGTTACAATATCGAAACGAATCATTGGAACTGGTTGATTTCATCAATTGTGACTTTGCTAATGAAACACAGAAACTCAAATTTAAGATTTTTTTCTTCTGTCTAGTGAAATTTGTTTTGTTTTCATAAACTGTTTGTTATTATCTAAACAGTAAGCAGATAATGTAACTGCAGAAAATAATTTCTCGAAAATCTGAAGAAATTTTATCTCTAGCTCAATTTTGCCACTCGAGCAAGTTCGAGCTAGAGATTCAAAACTTTCACTCCAAGTCTTAATCTGTACTTGTGAAGTCTAAATTTAAGTATATTTCGACAAACCAGCGCTGGGACAGACTAGAAACAATTCTTACAAGACTGACAATTCTTGGCCAAAAGTTGTGCCACACTTGCAAGTTGATCCCCACGTCAAAGCCAACTGTTCAAAAAAAAAGTCGAGTGATAATTTTCAATTCTATATTTTTGCATTATTTTTAGTCCCTTTTTGCGAAGTGCTTAAAATGACGTCAGGTGCATATCAAACGTTATATTAGCACCCAGGGAGCCTATTTGTGTCAGTTTGGACCAATTTGAGGGCATTTCAGGTCTTTCGATATCGTTTTGAGCAGTTTCGGCCATTTTGGGGGCTTTTTGCTCAATTTTGACAAATTTTCTCAGTCATCAGATCATTGAAATGTCAAGTTAGGTTGCTCCTACTAAGATAGGTTGCTCCCTTTAGCCTAGAGACCAATTAATCAAAGTTCCCTCAGCAATCCACAATATGTTTTCCCGGTTAATTTTTGATTTTCTTTTGAAGTTTTTCCGGCAATTTTGGACGTCTTAACGGCGCTTTCTGACTGCCAAGGCTTAGATTATGACTTTCCAGGTGTTGCATAAGATTTTGATTAAGACTTTCAAAGTCTTCGCCAAGAATCGCACAAAACAGAAAAGCCCAAAATATGTTATTATCATAGCTATGAATCAGTACTGATACCTGGACTTGCCAATAGACTTGCCCAGTGCTGATAGTGATATGGCTGGCATAAGTCAGCAATCTTGCCTCAAATGGCTTTCAGTTATCTTGTGTCAAATACTCAAGCGCTGAAGCGGACTGTAATGAACGAAAAATCTCGGGATTATAAGTTATTTTGATTGAATTGAACACTTCGCAGTTCGCACTGAGGAGGAGCAATTGAAACGCACTTGTTGAAAAAAATCTAATTTAATGATAAAAAATATTCTTTCTGTGTTATACCAATCTTATCATACAATGTCAGGAAGTATGCGGAAGAACTTCTCTTAGAAACTACAGGCTACGCCATTAGATTATTTTTACGGGAGAGAGTTCTGAGGTTAAGATACTACAACATTTTGAGTTCTAAGATATTACAACATGGTCAGTTAAGTTAAACTTGGGATTTGCGATTTATCTCATTATCAGGACGTACTGGTTAAAATTACCAAGAAGATCTGAAAAATAAATTAAAAACATGGACAGTTATCCTTACGTTGCAAAAGTCACATTTGCTCAATCCAAAATACTCCAAAGTTTTATTTTGAACCATGAAATTTTTTCATACCATGGTTCTCATCGTTTGTGGAATTTAGTGGCATTAAGCTACTTTCTTAATTAAAATATCCGTTGCAATTTTTCAACATGCCTGCTTTTGAGCAAGCGTGTATAACAGTCACAAAATTTTGTCAGTGTCAACTACTCCCCGTCACATTTTTGTGGGTAACTGAGCGCTATAGACAGCATCGTATCCACTAGAAAGAAATGAAAGAAAACCAATAAAAAAACAATTACAGAAATTAATTACACAAAGAAGACATATAGTAGTTCTGCAAGTATCCAATATAAAGATCGCAATTGCAAGAACAGTTTAATCTCTAAACTGAATC
>NW_027452692.1:0-45963 GCF_964194025.1 Convolutriloba macropyga | reverse complement strand
TCAAGTAATCACTAATTAAAGTCGAGGAATAAAGTTTTAGACTAATTGCTCAAAATTGTAGACAATGAGAGTGCTATATACCCATGCAAGTGATGCAGTTCATGTTTTTCCGTCATTGTGTGTCCACGGTTAACGTGTGAATAACATCATCTATGATTTCATCATGGGTAACAATGCCGTGAAATTAGAATTTGTGACAAAGTATTGTGACTGTTCTCCACAAAAGTCCGGAAGCCCCCCCCACCCAAAAAAAAGAATTTTAAAAACAATTTAAAAAAAACAAGTGAGACTTTTGTAGCGCAATATGCACGCATACTTGAATCTTACCGCGTCGTAAAGCTAAACATGCCCACAATTTGGTATCTTTTAGTCTTGATCATATTTGTTATACGAAAAATGACGTAAAGTGTTCATCCAACGTTGTCAATTGCTCATAAATGATGTTGTGAAAAGTTTAAAGATCAACAATTTATTATGCATGCCAACATTTTTTATTTTTGTTTAATATTATATAAAAATTATTTGCTTCGATCGAGATACGATATGAATAACTTCTTGAGTTCAAAATATTTGTCTAGTTGTTAAAAAAATTCAGCACCCTTTACGGATCACAACGAATGACATAAAATTATACAATAACATAAACTATCATTGCTGTTTAATATTGATATTTATGACATAACTTGTGATGATCTTTTTTGCTTAACGATTTCATTCAACATCAACGACATTTGGGGCAACTGAAATGTATAGTAGATAACCTAGATAGATCATCACTATTGTTGTTCAAAAACACAATTACATATTTATTCTAAGAAATATACATGCTGATCACAACTGTAATATATTTCAAAAATGAAAGATTTTAAGGAAAACTTATACGTTACAATCAAATGAACTCAAATAAGTCATAAAAATGTACTAACTGAAATAAATCATGACTGCTGTTAACTAAAGAGAATTCGAACAACAGTTTCATTTTCATGAATTAATGTAACGTCTCTGTCTGCGCGCTTACGATCTAAGGATCGACGTTTCCCGAGATCTGAATACTGTTTTCTATGTGAATTGTTACAATGATATCGGATTGTTAGTTGTTACTATAGCTATCATCGTATAGTAGCTATGTGAATTACATATAGTTCATGTATTTTGTTTTGTCACTTTTACAAATTTGCATGTGAAAATTTCGATTTGAATGAAAATTCTGTTCTCTTTTGTTTTTAATCTGACTGTTTCGTATATGTTACTCTAGTTTAGATTTAAAGTTTGTTATGAATAATAAATTTGTAATGTACTTTTTGTATGGTTAAATTGGAAAATGTATTAAGGTATTCAATATGTTATAATCTGTTTTATGAGTAAATGTCATGTCCTATAGTATTGTGTTACTCACAGTGTTGTTAACATGGTTTATGAGTCATTTATTCAAATGTTATGCACATTATTCATGCACAATTTTCATGTAGTTTGTTTGTTCTGTTTTTATTTTATTTGCCTATTTGCTTTATTTACAAAATTGCATGTGTGTTGCTTATAACTAACGATGGGGAAATCTTTGCATATTTACATATACAGTATAATGAAGTAGGTTGAGTTTGTATCTAAAAAAAATAAAAACTTGTTTTTGGCTTTAAACTTTTTATTTCAAAACTGGTGAACATTAAGTATGAGAAATGAATATGGAAAATAACATAAGATGATAGGTATGTTCCATAGTCAGGGGTAAGATTCAGAATCATGAATTTACAAACTGATTTAAATATTTGGAAGAATTTGTTTGAAATGATAAAGATGTACAAACATATGCAAAGATTACAAACATGGTTTGGCGATGTTACAGTTTGTTCGTTAATTACGGAGACGTTGAATTGTTACTTGTTACAATGAGCGTTACTATAGCTTCTGCGTTTGTTTCGGGTGATTACTCCGTTCACAGTAGTGATTATATTCTTTCAAGAAGTATTCGTCCTTTGAGAGATAATATCCAAGTAAGTTGACGATTTCTTTTAAGGGGGTTTCTGTTATTGATGCTTGTAAGGCATTGCAAATTTCTCTTTCTGTATCTGGAATTTTTCGTTCGTTATTAAAGTTTAGGCGGTTAGTAATTGCTTTATTTGTTACGCTCCCCGTGAGGTGATATACATGGTACTCCTCACAAGGTTCGATTGCTTCCAGAGGTACCATGAGCGGTCGCTCTGGTGCGCCCTTTGGCTGGAACACGTAGTAGTTCTTAATTGGGTCAAAGTTTCTCAATGTTCCAATAGTGTACTCCCATTTTAATTTGTAGCTGTAATTGAGGAAATATGGTGATGTCAATTGGTCATTGATATGGACGTAGCTTTTAGATTCTGTATGTTGTTTGTCTCTAAGAAATGTATAGTATATCAGATTGTGAATTAATTTCGTCTCGTGTACTCTATAATTGTTACTTTGAACGTCCTTTGGTGTAGGGTGGAGGAAGTTAAAACTCAGTTGGAAAATCTGGTGTTGCTGTGTAAAGGCGCTGTACGCGGATAGATCTTGAGAGGCTTTTGCCACTAAAAGATCAAAGTTACAGTCTACTGGTAATCGAAATTCATAGTCGTAGTCGTACAGGAAACGTTCTGTGAGACTGTAGAATTGTTTTAGCTTAGGATATTGAGACTGGTGTATTTTATCTCTACCCATATTTTTTGTGCTTCTTTTTACGGTATTTGTGTTTTCCGACGGGAGTGGAGGAAAAAATTCTGACACACGGTCTTTCAGTGTATGTAAAGGTGCCATAAAGAAGTTATAGGATCGCGAATCAAATGGCATATCTGCCCAATTTCGGTACGAGAGGAGTGGATTGTAGTTCATTCCGTGAGGGTTACTAAGATTTTTTGGGTCCTTGTTTTGGAACCAAATCGTTTCCATGACTGTCTCGGTCGGGGTCTGTTCGTTCGTTGATTGATGAAAGAACGATTTTCTGTTATTAGAGCGGGGTGTCACCGCATATGGAAATCTTAGATTGTTAGTGGTTGGCATTGTTGTTCTTGTGAATAAACGTTGTCTAACATTGTTCTGTGTGTGTGTTTGATCAATTATGTAGTTGTCTGATGGTGGGGGTGGACGTACTGGCGGGGGGTAATTTGGTAGGGGTGGTGACATATATGTGTCATTACTGTTATAATTATAATTTTGTCGTGGTCTTGTGTTTTGATAGCTATGTACAGCTATATTTGTTCCTTGTTCCGATATGTTGTTAATATTATTGTTACCAGTATCAAAAGATTGCAGATTTCGTCGATTACCAAATCTGTTTTGTATCTTTCGGGCTATTTCTTGTGGTGTCTGCACGATTTGTGTTTCATTTTCCAGTTCGACTCTGAGTGTTTTGATATTCTCGTCATTTGTGATCATATTGGTTTCAGTTTGAGTTCCACAGTCAGATGCACAGTCCCGAATAGTCCCGGGGCTGGATCTGCCTGACTCACAACTCAACTCTCCTTCTTCCACTTCGTAGGAGAATGGCGAGTCTGATTTGTATGGCGAGTCGTACTCCATGTTAGATGCCATAGTTGAATGCTAAAACTCAAATATGATTAGTTTAATCTGGATTATACCTTCGATTTATTATATGCTTGCTATAATAAAAGTTGTTACACATTCTGATCTCGTTTTTGTATAGTTTTTGTATTGTAGGTCGTTAGTATATTAAATACTTATTAGTAGTTTGTTTTCGTCTTATTGTTCTTTGTGAATGGATAAAAATCAAAAATAAAATGGTATAGTAAAAAATTTGGCAAGTAATGACGGGTGATTAGGTAATGTTAGTTGTTACTAAATGGAATTGTTTGTTTTTAAATTTCGTATGTATCAGCCGAATGAGTATCGTAGTATGTGACTTCATTCGTATGTGGCTGATCATTTTTAAGAATATCTAGGCTGTAGCTACGATTTTGCATTTTGTTATTTGCTAGTTTTAATTGGTTGAAATCTATTGGTGGCGGGTTCTGTAGTTCTAAAAGTCTGGAAGTTGGTATTAGTTTATGTTGATTATGTTGATTATGTTGATTATTTGATGGTTGGGGAATTTCATATTGTGTCTGTTGTGTTATAGGTGATTCGTATGAATAGGGTTTAATTTGTATGTGCGATTGTTCTATATTGGGTGCGCTTGGAATTGGTATTGGGATTGGTACAGGTGGTAGACTACTCAAGCGTTGGTACGCTGGAGGTGGTGTTATAAGTTGTGGTGGTATTGGTGGTAGTGGTTGGGTTTTGTTTTCATTTATTGTTGTTAGTGTTTCCATTTTGAATTGTTCTGTTTTGTGTTTTCTTTCTGGTATTGGTGGTGCTTGTTTCTTTGTTGGTGATTCTAATGTACGTAGTTGTAGACCATGTTCTGTCCTGCGTATAGTAGTGTTATAGTGTTTGTAGTTCGTATCCACATAATGTTCTGTCGGTTTATCTCTACGAGTTAATGTTGGTATTTCTGTTGAATGTCGTCTGAAATGATGGATATGTATTCGTGAAGTATTATGTCCTTTACTGTAATGTGAATTGTTATCATCATTACTATTATCGTTATTATTGTCGTAATCATCTTCTTGTATTTGTGCAACTAGTTGTGTTAGTGTTTGTGAGAATATTCCAAAAATTCCTGTTAATAATATTTTTGTTATACTTGCTTGTTTTCCAATCGCTTTGTGTATTGCAAAAGCGTTGTAGAATTTTATAATTAGGTTTGTTACAAATAATGTCATACTTATCATCGCATAGATGATAGCCATCTTTTCAAGTATGTACCATGGCCAACCAAAGATAGATAGTATCTGATCTTTCAGCCATGCTGCATCGAAAATTTCTTTCCAGTTTACACTTGGTTGATCGATCTGAAAGTTATATCCATTTATGTTCAAGTCTTTTAACCATTTAAGTGAATGTTCATAATTTTTGTATGTTTGTAATAATCCTAATTGTTCTAATTCGAGTAGTTTTTGTGCGTTAGCAGATTGTGCTTCTTGAAGCGGTTTTTCACGATCTCTCATATATTCGTGTAGTAAATCTCTTTTTCGTTCTTGTATTAATTGTTCTTTGCTAAATATGCCACTTTCAATGAGGCTTGCTTTGCTGAACATGTTATCAAGTACTATTTCTTCCGGTGATATTGTTTCTAATATTGTTTCTACTTTTATTGGATATGGTGTTAATCTGTATCTTACTGTTCCTTCTGTGTCTATTGAGATCAGTTGATCGAAATTACTATGTGAACATGGAACTGTTTTCGCCCAAAGGTATGTTTGTCGTGTTAGTTGGTGTACGTATTGTACTCTATTTTTGTATAGTATTGGTATTTTGTCGTAACATTCACGTGTTTGTGGTACATATAGTGGTGATGATTTCTTTGCGCATTTATACATTTTCATCACATTGACTCCTTCTTGTTTCACAAATATGGATCTATCTCCTGTAAGGATGTATCCTAATAATGGTGTATTCTTTTGTACTTGTGTTAATGTCAATTGTCGAATGTTGCGAGTTTGTTCGCATATCTGTGAATAGAATTCTATTGCTTGTAGACTAATGCGTGAATATATATTACTCATATAGAGGTCCATTTTCATTTGCAGATGTGTGTTCTCGTTTACAAAACCATAATAATAATTCTGATGTTCTTCGTCTTCATATCTTGTGTATGCATTTGACATAATTTGCTGTGGTTTTATTTTTATAAATTTTTCTTCTTCAAATTTGTCTTCTTTTCTTGTTACTTTAAGTCCTGTATGCATGTCAAAACCATATTCGTATATAATATAAATATCATCGTATTCTGTTTTATGTAACGGTTGTGGTGATCCACATTCTCGTTCAACTAATGGGTAGATTTCAAATCTTGTTGCGATTGATGATGTATCATTATATTTTACTTTTTGATGTACATCTGGTTTTTGTACTGATGACCATTGCGCGTTTGTTTCTATCCAATATCGTTCCTGATACTTAACCATATATGCATCAAACCTAATAAGTTCAAATTGTTGGCAATGTGTTTGAGGTTCCCAAATGATTGTTGCTTTTGTAAATGGTGTTGGTAAACATTCTCCTTTGTGGAGATCACATGGTAGTTTTGTTCCCATATATGATATGTCTTTTGTATCAAGATTTAGTATTAACGAGACTTCTTTTATCTCTAGAGTCCAGTCTAAAATATCAATTCTATTTTGTTTTTTGACGCCTGATAGGCAGTTTGATTGTGCATTTTTGATTTCATTCGGTACCCACATTGGGTTAGTATAATCATATACCAATCTTCCATATGGTGGTACCATTGGAGTGTCTATTCTGAATTGTATATTTCCTTGTACGTTTTCTAGTCTCTTTTGTAATGGTGGGTTTGATAAGTAATTGAACGATATGTTATGCCTTGTTGGCTTGTATTTTGTATTTTTAAGAACGTTAATTCTGGCGAGTTCGTTACGAACTTCGTCTGGGTCTAGGATTTTCGTTCTTCGTGCATCTGATTCGTAATAGCTTGGTCTGTTTGCTCTAATGTAATGAGTGTGTTGTGAACACCATTCTACTTTTTCTTTGATCGTTCCTGTAACAGCATATGCTTTAATTTCTACAGCTTGTGCTTTTGATAGTAATTGAACTTCTGTTTTTGTCATTTCTAAGTCTAATGGTTTAAATTTACATGTGCTGATTTTGTTCAGTTCGTAGTATTTTACGTTTGTTATTTCTTCTGCGTCGCAGTCGTAGTGTTCGATAAAAATGTCTTGAGGTCCGACTGCTGATCCATTAATGTTTTGTCCTTTCAATTCAACGTAATCTTCTTTTTTCTGTCGTTTGTTTCTTTTATTACTTAGTTGTAATTTTTCCAAGATGCTGTCTGTTAATTGTTCTCTGTAGAAATTCCAATTTCGTGTCCATTTATCTATGGCTATTTCCCACATTTGTTCGTAATCTGTACTATTCGTGAATTCCTTTAAGTCTGTTGAAGTGTACTTTGATGGTAATTCATATATTTCCGTTTCAAATTTTGTTGTATTATCAAATACATGATCCATTAACTTGTTAAAGTTATTTTGATCAGTTACATTTATGTTATTTGTTTTTATTTTGTTTTTCTTTTGTAAGCTCTTCATATGTTTTTCCATACGTTCTTGTATGTGTTCTTTAATTTGTTCTCTAATATTTTGTTTTGTTTTATATTTTGATCTTATTTCAGTGTCTATTTTCATATAAATAAATAATGTTATTAGTAATAATATTAGTATTATGGATTTTAATTGAATCGGCATGTGTATGATAGTCCTGTGTGAGGGTTATAGAATGTTGCAAATCCTAAAGTTTGTTTTGTGTATCGATCGAATTTGTAGATGAAATCAATGCAAACAAATGGTGCTGGTATCGTTGTTGTTACAATAGATGGTGTGGTCGCGTGAAATGGATGGTTGTATATGGTGTCGTATTTTATTGTAGTATTGAATTTTAGTTCTAGAGATGGTGTTGCTAGAACTTCAAGTGCTGAATTTCGTTGGCGATGTGTTAAGTTTAAGGTATTTGTAAGTCTATTTCTTGACCAATTTGTGAGAGTATCTCCAAGATTAGTTGGTCCGTATAGTGGTGGAGGTGGATTCCAGGTTTTATGATCTAATGGGAAAAGATATGTATGATCATTAGTTCTACTTAAAGTAGGTGGATTTGGGTTGAGTACGGGTGTTGCTCTAGTTCTTCGAGGGTGTGTAGATGATAGTCTTATTTCTGGTATAAATGGAGTAGGTGATAATGCTCTATGTTGAGGTGGTTGTAGGGAATTTGCTATTTCTATTCGTGGTACGCTAATAGATGTATTTGTCAATGAGGATGTTCTTGGTGTCCTTTGTGGTGTTGAACTTGTACTTGCTGATTGTTGTGGTGATGTTGCCGACCAAAGTGAGCTATTCGGTGATTGTATTGGTTGTACACGGAAGTGTTCTTGTACAAAATTGAAATCTTGTCTTTGTTGTGTTGTTGGCGGTAAAAATGGGTTAGCTCGAAGTTCTGATGATGTGGGTGTTGGTATAGTATGCACACTTGATTGGCTTGGTGACGCGATACTAAAGTTTGATAATGTTGGTGTACCTATTCGAGTTGGTGTTTCTGTTCGTTCTGCTTCTAAAGGTCTTATTACATTTGATTCTATATCTGTTGATCCGTATGATACTAATGTAGAGTCTTGTGTAGGAAATGATAATGATGCTCTACGTCTACCTCTTAGTAGGTGTCGTGTATCTGTTCTTGCTCGTCTTACTGTATATGGGTTTTCGTTTTCGGGGTTTGTTTCTTCTATTTCTGGTGATGTGGGTATATTTGTTAAGTCTGTTACTTCGTTGTGATGTGGTCTTTCTGGGTGATTGTTACTATTGTTATTATTATTTGATGAAGCAATTTTTGCTGTTTTTAGATAATTTCAGGCTCCAGAGCCTGGTCCAGGTGGTGGGTGTGGTATGAACGGTGGGGCTAGTATAACTACTGGTATTAATTCTTGCTCTGGTTGGTGTGTTTGAGCTCCTAGGTTTGTAATCCAAATTTCGTTAGTTGTTAGTCTAATATTGAGTTGATATATGACAATGTTACCATGTAATGGGGATGTGTCGGGGAATCCAATTTGGAGGTAAAACTTTTGTGTATGTAATGTATGATATATCGATTCTTCAATGTCTGGGTTGGTATCAATTTTTATGGGTTTACAAAATATTCGATTAGTCCTAAGCACGTACGTACGAAGAAGTATATTATAATTGCAATTTTTATAAATTTAAGTATTTCTAGTTCGACAATATCTACGTTTGTTTTACATATGTGATAAATATCGGGGTGGGTTTCATGCATCGATTTATTGTACTGGTGGGCTTGCATATACCACTCGTCGGTTGCGTAAAACTTCGCTTATTGTTACAATAGCTAAATATGCCGATACTACTACAATGCAAGGTACTAAGAGTATTGTAAGGAAGAATATTACTTTAGATAGAATAAAGTAGATTGTTATTAAGGATTCGTTGAAATCTATTTTTGAAACTGAAAAATAAAATGTGTAACTTTGTTATTAATTATGTAAATGTGAGGTGTAATGCTGCACTGAGAAGTGACAGTTATTTGCTCAATCGTAACTGACACTTAACCGTGCCGCACTACAGATATTATTATACTGTATCTATCTGTAGATTACTATGACGATTACTGGTATCATATCTGAAAGTTTGTGTGGCAATATATTTCGTAAAAAAGTTTTTCTTTTTTTTAAGACGTTTTTTTATCGTCTATGAGTGTTATAGCGTCTTTTTTACACACAACTATAAAAACTGTTTTCAGTTTGTTAAGGTCAATACATTGGTCTGTTTGAATCTGTTGTTTCAGTAAGTTATACTCTGTGATTGTTTCGTTACAAATGGTTATTTGTTTTAGTAGTTCAAAATGTTTTTCTCCCCAGAATAGTTTTACTTCGTGTCCGCTTTCTGTTTTTCCTTCAATAATAAATAAACAATTTTTATCCGAGAATTGACAAAGTGTTGTTCTGATACTATCGTTATCAAAATGAATATGGTTTCCAAAAGTGTAATCTATACTTGCAAAATCTTCTCTTTGGACTTGTATTTTTATACAAAACTGTTTCGTATTCAAAGAGTTCAAAAACTCTGACACTTTTATCATTGGTGGTTCTTCATCACTGTGGTGACTGTAGTGATGGATTAGTCTTTGGTAGAAGAAGTTCAAATAGTTTAATGAATATTTAAAAGGATTCAGCTTACCTGGTGTTGTTGAAATGTTGAATGAAAAAGATAAATGAACGACTTGGGACAAATTTGGAAAAAGTTATGAATGAAGTTATGAAATGATTGAATATTTGTTCAAATATTAGATATTGAGGAATTTGAATTTCTCTTTTAAGATAGAATTTTTTCAGTCTTAAGACTAAATTTTGTATTTGTGGAGTTTAGAATTTTCAGCTCAGCTGAGTGTTTTCACAAATTTTTCAGATTTTTTAAACAAGTTTAACGGTTGTGGTTTGTGCGATGCAAAATCAGAATTGTGATTTTTACTTTCTTTTCGAAGGCTCTCTATAATGTTGGTGACATTTTCATATCTTCCGTTTTTTATTTTTTGGATTTTAAGTTGTCAATTTTAATAATTGCTGAGTCCAATTATGGTGTTAGTTTCCTCGTTTGATGAATTGGACTTTTCTCTAATTGTTCCGATGCTCTTTGTTCTCGAGATTTTTGTTTTCCTTGTAATTGGTATGTTGACATTTGTTTGATGGTTAGATGGTATACTTTCAGCATGGTATGTTTAGTCTTTCTTGGTGCCAATTATATGGTATCAATAGAGATAGTCTGCTGTTTTCATGTCAATTATGCCATATCTATTGTTCTGAAGTAATCTCTGTCATCATTAGAAAGGCTCGTTAATGATGGTTAGTGGCGCTAGCGGGTGATGGTTAGTGGTGCCATTTATCATCAGCTTGATACATTTTGTTCCAATTAGCTGTATGGTATGTCTGTCTGTTGTATGCCTTTGATGGTGCAATTCTGCAGATGGTGCAACTCTGCAAATTGTTAATTATTGACGTAGATGAAATGTTTATTTCATCTACTAATGATCTTGGTAAGACCTGTCTTGTTTAATCACCGTTGTGTTAGGTGAAAATGTTAATTGGTTTACCCTTTGTATTTTGTTACTAATTGCGTCTGCATGGAGACTGTTTGTCTCTGACGTTTGTTGTTTAAGATATCTTTGTTCATTATTGATGGTGTCAATTTGGTACTTTCTTCCCTTTAATTGGTTTTAGTTTTAGTTTGGATTTCTAAAGATAACGTCCGTTTCTTTACTAATGATGTCTGTGACATTTTAGTTATTGGAGTTTGTTAGAATAATAATGTCCGTAATTTCACTAATGAGATATATAACGTCCGTTTTCTCGCTAATGAGATGTACTAATGAGGTATATGACGTCCGTATTTTAAATGACGTGTTAGTTAATGACGTATGTGTGGAGTTTTTGCAAGTTGGTTTGCAAAAATGTGCAAAACGCTCATACTATCGAAGATATCTTAGTCGAAATGTGTAAATGAGTTTGACTTGGTGAATATATATATATATATATATATATATATATATATATTCGAATGTTATGACATAGAAATGTTTATTTATGTTTTAGATCAAGTCTTCAATGTGTTATGGAATGGTGGAGATTACATGGTTGAGTGTTGGAAATTCTGTATTCCCGTTATTATTCTGTATGGAAGAAGTTATTCTTGAATGATATTATTCAGAATTGTTATATGCGCATTCGGCTTATTCGTTTATTCGTCTGACTGACACATTGTTAAATGTTTATTCTGCATGTTTATTTTTTTCATTTTGTACTTATTATTTTGTAACTTCCGCGTTGTCGTTTACATAGTTTATTATGCTATTTTAATTAGTTTTGTTTCCTTATTTTCATTGTTTTTCTATGTAGTTAGTTATCGTTGTTGCCCTTATTATTCCGAAAATAAATTATTCTGAATTGTTAACAATTTCTAAATATCTATTCCATTTCGAGAGTGTTTACGTTATAATAACACTCTTGATCTTTTGATCTTTGATTCTTTGTTCTTTGTTCCTTTATTGTGTTTTGTTCTCTTGTTTATTGTAAATATCAACTATCCCATAACGTCTATTCCAGTTTTAAGCTTTTGAACATCAAAAATATTCTTTGTTATTTGAATTGTTTTGTGATTTGTTTTCTTGTTTACATGAAAAATTACCCTTGTTAATCTTTAGTCGGGGTTTCATGGGCTACTATCAATACCCATTTGTTTTAGTATATCCTTTATGGATACTTTGTTTATTTGTCTATTTGTGTTATTGATGAAAATCTTCGGTGGTGGTGTGTTGGAGGCGTGTGGTTGGCATCTTCAGTGGAGATGTGTGTTATCTGTTCTGTGTACAGGCGTTTGAGTACGAATATTCAGTTGGTAAACGTCGACAGTTTCATCCTAATTTGTGTACTTTCTCCTGTCTTTTATAAATGTTTATCCCTGTTACTAAAAGGTGTTAACGGTGTTAACGGTGGTGATATATCTTTTGTTGAAATCATTTGTTAGAATCAGTATTTGTTCAAATCTTATGGGTTTTACATCAGTGTAGATGATAAGGTTACAATTAGTTAGCTTATATAATTTTTATGGGTTAGAGGTTAGGTGAATTTGAGCACCTTTTAGTATATTTTTGTATTATTTTATATCTGTATTATTTATTCGATTTCAATTTATGTGTACATTTGTTATATCTGTTTTAATTGGGTTAGGGGGTTACGACACACAAGGTTCGGGTTAGGGGGGAAGTGTGTCTTGTATTAATACTGAACATATGAAACATATTATGAAAATGTTCAGAAAGTGTAGGAATACTGAACACTATTGAGGTGTTGTATTGAATGAAAGGAATATTTTATAGCTAATTTGTGTTAATATAGCCGTGTTAGTATATTAGTTGTTGAGTGGATAATATTTCCACTTTAGATTGTTACACTAGCGATAGATTAACAAACTGTTTGAGGAGTAACAAACTGTATATTTTAATTGAAGGTAGTACCGTAATGGTATTAATACTATTATTATTATTATTATTATTATTATTATTATTATTATTATTATTATTATTATTATTTTTTTTATTATTATTATTTATAGTGAAATTTACTGATAAAGTTGGGGAATTGTTATTTTCCTCTTTCGAAGATTATAACTATGAGATTGTGTGATCTCATCAGGCGGTGTATACCGTTTTGATGTTGTTTGGATATTGAGTTGTTTTAGTGTTGGGACTTCTTTCGTTAATAAGTAATTTTGTAATTCTAATTTAATATGTTTTTCTTTCGGAAAGTATGGTACAAAATGATTTCTATGTAGTGTAATGTGTTTATTAGTATTGTCCTTCAGTATGTAGGTTGTTTCTGTAGGTTTATCAATAATTAAATATGGTCCCGTTTTTAGAGGTATTAATTTCTTTGATACTCCGTCAATCTGTTGTTGATTTGTGATCAAGACGAATGTGTTTTTATCAAGTGGTTTCGCTGTTCTGAACCTTGAATTTAATTCATCAGTTAACTTTTTTCTATTTCTTAATATTTTTGTTATTGTTTGGTATGTGTCATTATAATGTTTTTCTTTGTAAAGAAACCATTTTGCGAACGTTCCATTTTGTAGTTTTGCTATTTTGGGGTGACTGAATTGTTTATCTAAGTGAGTATGTGTGGGTTGTGTTTTGCATGCGCTTGTTCTTGTTGGGTTACAGTTTCCCATCTCGTCTGTAGTTGTTCCAAGTTTAATCTTTGTTGGTTTTCTTGGTTTTTGATTGAAAACAACTTCATAAGGTGACATGCCTAATCTTGTCTGGTATTGGGTATTATATGCATACGGAAAGAATTTTGCTTTTCGAGACCAGTTTTGGTATTTTTCGTTGAGTAATGTCCTGATAAATTGTCCAATTATTCTATTAGTTCCTTCCACTAATCCGTTTGTCCAGGGTGCATATGTTGTGCTTGGTTTAAATTTGATTTCAAAGTAATTACAAAGGTGTGTTAATTCTGTATTTATATATTCCGATCCGTTATCGGAACGAATTTCTTCGGGTAGTCCGAATTTCATAAACCAATGTTCAAATAATGCTGTAACTGCGTAGTATGCATTGTTCTGAGGCGCACACAATATTGTTACGTAATGTGAGAATGCGTCTACTATCACAAAAATAAAATTATTTCCTTCAGATGTAGGATGTATTGGACCTTTTGTGTCTATCATAATCATTTCATTAAAGTATGTTTTTGTAGGTGCTAATTGTTCTTGCTTACTTTTCGTTTTTGTGTTAGCGAAAACTTTGTTTGTTTGACATTGTATGCAATCTGCGATCAGTATCTTGATCCAAGTTGTTAAGTTTGGAAAATAATATTTTTCCATTATGTTTCTTTTTGTTTTTTCAAGTCCCGTGTGACCAACTGTATCTACGCAATGGTTTTCGTAGAAAACACATAGTAGTAATGTTAGTGGCAAACAGATTCTTTGTATTGTTTGTTTCTTTATTCGGATAATCATTTTCATTATGTTAGTTTTTTCGTCAATAGTAATTGACTTAAACTTTCTGTAATACGCGAATAGTCCTTTATTTCCACGTATGTCCATTGTTACTGAATGTGGTTTATTGTTATTTTTCTTCCACATTTTGACTTTATGAAGTACTGGGTCTATTATTTGTGTTTCTTTAATCAACTCTTCTGTTATTTTTGTTTTTTCATCATAGAAAATATCTGTTATTTTTGCATGGTCGAAATTATGTTCTTGTTTCACATTGTTGATTAATCTAAGATAATCATCGTCGTGATGAGTCATGTATGGTCCTTTTTGGTTTTTCTCTATGATTAAGTCATCTTTTTCAACAATTGGTGATTGCCAGTTTTTTGTTTTTGGTTTGTATTTCGGTAATAAATTTGTTTTTGTTTCGGTATTATATTTTTCATATGATATTGGAAGGTATTCGTTTTTATCAATGTTAATTTCAAAGTAGTTGTTATGTATATTAGCTAGAACTGGATAATGTGTTGTGTCTTTGTTATCGTTGTTTGTATTGTTGCAAATACTGTATTTGCATTCTAGATTATTTGCAAATGGTGATTTCGCAAAGAAGAATTTTATGTTTTCCGGTATTTCCACTGTGATATCACGTGTTTTTGTAAAATGTTCTTCATCTATTGTTCTACTTAGCAGGTCTGGTAAAGCTAAGTTTTTTCCTTCAGTCCATATGATATGTAAGTTAGGAAATTTCATTAGTATTAATTGAAATCTGTAAACCCTGTGGTTTGGTTTATTCTTTTGTGTAAAAAGGTAAATGATTGGCTTATGATCTGTAAATAAAATAATTGGGTGATTTGAACCTGTTAATAAGAATTCGTATTCTGTGAGTGCGAAAATGATCGCTGAACATTCTCTAATTAGTGTAGATAATCTCATTTCAATCGGTGTGAAAAGTCTAGAATTTGCTGATATTAATCGCATTTTCTTTTCAGTTGGATGTTGTTGTAGTAATGCTGCTCCAATGCCTGTGTTGGACGCATCTTTTATAATGTAAAATGGTTTTGTTGTATCTGGTATTGTTAATTCTAGGTTATGTGTTATTGTCTTTTTCATTTGTTCAAATATTTTTTGATGTTCTTTAGTCCATTTGAAATCATTTTCTTTGTGTAGTAGATTGTATAATGGTTGTAATATTGGTTGCATTCCGTAGACGTATTTGGCTAAAAAATTTATCGTTCCGAGGTATCGTTGTAAAGCTTTCATACTTGTGGGAGGTTCCAGTTTTTGGAATCCATCAATTCGTGATGTAAGTGGTTTTACTTTTTTGTCTTCGATGATATGACCTATAAAATTTTACTTTCTTTAACATGAAGTATGTTTTATCAGGTGCTGCTTTTAAGTTCTCTTTAAGCAGTACTTTGTGATATTCAATTAGTGTCTCGAACATTTGTTCGTAAGAGTTTGTTTGAATAAAAATATCATCCACATAGGTGATGACTGTTCCTTTTCTTATTAAAGGGTAAAGGAAATGTGTTAAAATTGAAGCGAATGCTGCTGGTCCGATTGATATTCCGTAGAATAATCTTTTAAAACAATATTGTTCGTTTCCAATTGTGAAATGTGTATATCTCATCGATTCTTCGTCTAAAGGTATTTGGTTATATGCACTATTAAGGTCTGCTGTTGTGAATATTGTTCCGTTTATTCTTGTTAAAGCTACATCAACTGGTTCAATTGGCCAGTTGCACTTTGATTCATCTATCATGCTGTTCAAATATCTTGCATCTAGTACAATCTTTAAAGATTCTCCTTTTCTTAGTATTATTACCGGGTTTGTGAATGTATTTCCTGTTGATAGTTGTTCTTTATTTACAGGTGCTAATATGTCATATTTTTTAAGAACATCTAATAATTTTTGTATTCGTTCTCGGAGATGTATTGGTACTTTACTTATTCTTTGTTTTTTGAATACTGCATCTTTTTTTATCGGTAAATTCAATTTTACTTTTGTTTTTCCTACGTCAAATTTTGTTGTTGCGTAGACTTGTTTATAGTCTAATATGATTGTTACTACTTTTTCAAATTCTTCTTGTGTTAAGTGTGAATGTTGAAATCAAACATTGTTATGAATTCTTTGTCTTGTTCTGAATACTTGTTAATGTTAAATTTGCATTTGAAGTTTGGTTTTCTTTCAAATGTTGCAACTTGTTCAATAGTTTCGTTTTCTTGTATGTTTAATATTTCCTCGATATCGTTTTCATTTTCGTATGTCAGATGGTATAATGCTTGGAATAAGTCGATAGAATTTGTTTGGTATAGTTCGTTATCTTGTTTTTTGAAGTTAATATTTCTGTTCATGAAACCAATGAGTCCTGTATTTATTGTTATTCGATGTCTGTTTTTGTTGATCAATAGTATATCCATAAAGTACTCTTCGTCTGAGGAAAAATCTTTTATATCTGTAAATGATACTTTTTGATATTTGTTTATTGGTTCGAAATAGAATTTCGATTTCTGTATTGCTTTATCATTTGAGTGTTTCATTTGTTTAAATATTGGTATTGGAAATGTTATGCTTTTTTGTTGATTTGGTTCTATATAGATTGTTTCTCTATTAATGATTGTGTATAATCGAGAGTAGTAAGGATAACTTTTAGTACTATTCATGTAGAAGATAATATCGTTGTCTAAATTTGTATTTGTATTTAACGTTAGTTTGTTGGTGTTAACATTTATCGTCTCAATATATTCTTTGAAGAATGGTGTACCCAGTATATTATGATTGCATTGTGTTACGTAGAAATGAATGCGAAAATTGTTTTGTGGTTTGTTTCTATTGTTAGAAATTCTGTCTGGTGTTAAATTCAGTGTTACTGTTCCAAATGTATCTATTTTTGTATTATTTGCAGCTGTTAGTGTTTTGTTTGCTTTGTCCAAGATCATTTCTGGGTTATTGTATTTGATTTCATTCCATGTATCTTCATTTAGTAAGTTTAATGTTGCTCCTGAATCTAATAGGAAATCTATTTCTAACATAGGTTTTTGTTTTGCAAAGTCCTGTTCAAATTTCTGATATTGATACATTGGTAATATCCATGTTGGGTTGCTTTCTAATGTATTTATTACAGTATTGCATGTATCTTCATTGGCATTATAAAATTTGTCCAGTATTTCTTGATCTTCGTCTGAAGACTCTGATGTGTACTCATATTCGTCGATTCCTGGTGGATCGTTATCTGGTTTTTCTAATTCTACGCTATTTATTCTGTTTTTGCTATTGTTGTTTCCATCATTTCTCCGTTCTTTTGAATAATGTCTGTTATTTTGTTCTCGTTGGGATGAGTATCCTCTATTATCTCTGCTATTGTTGTTTGAATAATTTCTATTGTTACTATTAGAACGTTGTCGATAGTTATCGTTTCTATTTGAATCTTTACTGTTGTATCTTTGTCGATTATTATTATTACTTCTGTTACTATTATAAGGTGATTGTTGTCCTGGATAAGGTGATTGTTGTCTTGAATAGTTTCTGTCATTGTATCTTGAATTTGATCTGTTATTATTATTATTATTTTTGTTATAGCTGTTGCTTCTATGATAACTGTTGCTTCTGTTTCTATTGTGGTTATTCCTGTTATAACTTGTACTTCTGTTATTATAATTATTTGATCTTTGATATCCTTGAGTGTTTCTACTATCTCTGGAATTTCTATTATAGTAGTTATTTCTTGAATGTGATCTGTATGGTGTCCGACTTCTGGAATTGTTATATACTGGTGATGTCGGTGGTAATTGTCTGCCATTGACATTATTTGAGTCAATTCTTCTATTTGGTAAGTTTTGATTATTTCTCATGTGACTGTAGAATGATCTTTCTTTCGTTCTTGTAACACTATCTCGACGTGGTCTTTTGAAACATCTTCCCTTAGTGTGTCCATGTGAGCTACAATAGCTACAAATTAGTGCAAACTTTGGTCTGCCTTTAAAATTCTTTTTGTCATATGTATTGTTAATTCCATTTAGAACATTGCATATTGTTCCTTCGAATTGTTCTAAGTCATTTTGATTAAGTTCATTTATATTATTACAGGCTATATTCATTTGTTTCAGATCTTCATTGATATTTGTTGTACTCTGGTTTACTTCATATAATCTTTTGTGGTTATTAGTTATTGTTCTTGTTAGGTCCATTTGGTCTATTTTCTCTACTAATGTTTTGAATGGCATTTCTGGTTCTCGTGGAGTTTGTTTGTGGTTTGCATGTTTCTTTAGTGCTGCGTTTTTTAATTCGTTGTCTAAACATCTTATGAACGTTTGGTTCATAACACTATTTCTGTAGTCCTCTGTGTATAGAGAATAAGCAGTTTTGACAAGTGTTTCTATTCTTAATGCTAATGATCGTAGTGATTCGTTTGTATGTTTTTGTAATTGTTGTAATATGATTTTTGCTTGTTGTTTTGATTTTTCCGAATCAAACATATCTGAGAATTCTTTGCAAAATGTTTCCCAATCTAATTTTGTTTCACTTGGAAGTGTCGAATACCATTTTTGTGCAGGTCCTTGTAAAGTATGTAGTATTAACGCTGCTCTTTTTACTTTCCATTGATGATGTCCTGGTTTATTTACCGGTTCAATGCCACTGCTGAATATCATAGCGGCGACAATGCTATTTAAATATTCTTCAACAGTATATGCTGGATCTGTTCCATCGAATGGTCTTATTGTTGTTGGTACTGAACCACTGCTAATGTTTTGTTCAATTTGAGGGTCTTCGTTTATGCTCATTGATGTTAATTGTTTATAAAATGGTAAAGGTGGTTCTACTACTGTTGTTTCCCTTTCTTCTGTTGTGATTGAATTTGTTCTTCTATTTTGGTTTCCTTGTTGTTGATTACTATGTCTATCAGTATTTTGTATGTTCTCATTTGTTATATGTTCATAGTTTCTGTTATGAAAAGGATTTTCTTGATTTCTGTTATGAAAAGGATTTTCTTGATTTCTATTATGTAATGAATGTTCGTATTCCGTTCTATAGTGATTTTGCCCTTGTAGGTTTTCAAGAGTTCTATCCAATTTGTTAATTACCATTTCTAGTGCTTCTTCTTGTCTTTTTTTCATATCTCGGCTCATTCGATGATATTTTTCCTCTAGATTATTTATTAATTTATTTGTATGTATTGTTACTGTTTGTGTAATTTCGTTTTTTAAGTCTTCATAATTATAGTGTTGTTGTTCCCAATTTTGTTCTTGATCACTATATTTGTTATCTACCGAGTTGATGTACATTTTGTTGCTATTAACTTCGTCCTTCTTTTGATATTTTCGTCTGTTTTGGTTTACCCATGGTGGAAATTGATTGTCAAATCTAATTTCTCTTTCATCTGAATCTGAATTGTCTACATCTTCTATTGTATTATTGTTGTTTCCGAATAAGTTTGATGTTAATAGTTTATCTGGTTTTATTGTTGATTTTTGTTTTATTTGTAAGTTGCTGTTCAGTTGTGCATCTTTTGGTGTTGACGTTGATGTTGAACTTTTGGTTATATTGAACATTGATGATCCTGATTGTCCTTGATCCTGTACTTTCACGTAATTTTTCAATCCTTCAATGAAATTAATACTGTCTGAACTCATCTGTAAAGTACTTTTAAAATATTCCGAACTATATTCTTTATCCCAAATATTTTTGAGTTCATCGCAGAGATATCCTATTTCGTCAGGATATGTCTCTCCGAACTTTATCCGTTTTTGATTGATATGTTCGAAATTATCTAGCCAAAAGAGGAAAGTAAATTCGGATACTATTTTTATGATATCTATTGAAGTTGTTTTTATTTCTGGTTTTAGTTCTATTATTTTTGTCAACCAATTATTATAATTTTTGATGTCACATCTTAATCTGTCATTCACAGACTGTATCTGTTGACGACTTTCATTGAGATATCCACTTGTATTTCTTATTGTGTTATATGTTGTCGATGTTATTGCCGTTTGTTTTGTTCTATCCTGTGATTCTTCATGTCTTTTTAAAAATATGTTTAGCATTTCCGATAGTGTTGTTTCATTTTGGAAATTAAAATATGTTCTTCTGTTGTTATTTTCATTTGTTAATACAAATGTATAGTTTCTGTTGTATTTATCTCTATTCAGTAGTATTACTGGTAGATAGTGCGTTAAATGATTACGGTTGATTTTTATTTGTTGTGTATGATCTGTCTCTTTGAAGAGGTTTCTCTTCAAATTTAGGATTATTCTGTAGATTAATTCTATATTTTCTTGTGGACAATCATTTGCGATAGTAAAAGGTGTTAATTCGTTATTATGGTTTAATTGTGTGTCAAATTTGGAAGCCATTTGTTATTCTTTGAAATTTTTATCCGTTATGTTTTTCTAACAATAGGTTTTGTTATATCCCTCAGAAATTGTGATTGTTTACCCAATTTAGTTCAGCACTGGTCGCACCAGATAAGACGTGTTCTAGGGGCTTACCTTTATTAGGGTACTTCCTGAACTGTCTTATGGTTGTCTCAAGAATAATAGTTAATCTTAAGGCTTACCTGACTAACTAAAGTTCTATTCCTCTAGTCTGTTACTCTTCTATCTGAGCTTCAGTAGACGGTGCACGGGCCCCAATGCTACGGTCTAACGTTTATCTCAATACAAAACAAGAGCGGAGTAGAGAGAGAGAAATATACTTTATTATTATATCAGGATGGTAACTGGTACTGACTAAATAACTTTCTCTTCTGCTGAGAGAGGGTAGATGGGTAAACACATAAAGGGAAAGGAGGATAAAATAATATATTATTTTTATCCAATCAGAAAAGAGTATTTCAGTCTTTCTGAATAAAGTCTTTCAAAATATTAAATATTCCTTTTTGGAAGTCATGTCTGACTCCAATCAAACCGAATAAGTTCGAATAGTAATGTGTTTGGGGTTCCCAAATGATTGTTGCTTTTGTAAAGGGTGTTGGTAAACATTCTCCCTTGTGGAGATCACATGGTAGTTTTGTTCCCATATATGATATGTCTTTTGTATCCAGGTTTAGTATTAATGAGACTTCTTTTATCTCTAGAGTCCAGTCTAAAATGTCAATTCTATTTTGTTTTTTGACTCCTGATAGGCAGTTTGATTGTGCATTTTTGATTTCATTCGGTACCCACATTGGATTTGTATAATCATATACCAATCTTCCATATGGTGGTACCATAGGGGTGTCTACTCTGAATTGTATATTTCCTTGTACGTTTTCTAGTCTCTTTTGTAATGGTGGGTTTGATAAGTAAATGAATGATATGTTATGCCTTGTTGGCCTATATTTTGTATTTTTAAGGACGTTAATTCTGGCGAGTTCGTTACGAACTTCGTCTGGGTCTAAGATTTTCGTTCTTCGTGCATCTGATACATAATAGCTCGGTCTGTTTGCTCTAATGTAATGAGTGTGTTGTGAACACCATTCTACTTTTTCTTTGATCGTTCCTGTAACAGCATATGCTTTAATTTCTACAGCTTGTGCTTTTGATAATAATTGAACTTCTGTTTTTGTCATTTCTAAGTCCAATGGTTTAAATTTACATGTGCTGATTTTGTTCAGTTCGTAGTATTTTACGTTTGTTATTTCTTCTGCGTCGCAGTCGTAGTGTTCGATAAAAATGTCTTGAGGTCCTACTGCTGATCCATTAATGTTTTGTCCTTTCAATTCAACGTAATCTCCTTTTGTCTGTCGTTTGTTTCTTTTATTGTTTAGTTGGAATTTTTCCAAAATACTGTCTGTTAATTGTTCTCTGTAAAAATTCCAATTTCGTGTCCATTTATCTATGTCTATTTCCCACATATGTTCGTAATCTGTACTATTTTTGAATTCTTTTAAGTCTGGTGATGTATACTTTGATGGTAATTCGTATATTCCCGTTTCAATTTTTGTGTTGTTATTAAATACATGATCCATTAACTTGTTAAAGTTATCTTGGTCGGTTACATTTATGTTATTTGTTTTTGTTTTGTTTTTCTTTTGGAAATTCTCTATATGTTTTTCTATACGTTCTTGTATGTGTTCTTTAATTTGTTCTCTGATATTTTGTTTTGTTTTATATCTTGATCTTATTTCTGTGTCTATTTTCATATAGATAAATAATGTTATTAGTAATAATATTAATATTATGGATTTTAATTGAAGCGGCATGTGTATGATAGTCCTGTGTGGGGATTATAGAATGTTGCAAATCCTAAAGTTTGTTTTGTGTATCGATCGAATTTGTAGATGAAATCAATGCAAACAAATGGTGCTGGTATCGTTGTTGTTACAATAGATGGTGTGGTCGCGTGAAATGGATGGTTAAATATGGTGTCGTATTTTATTGTAGTATTGAATTTTAGTTCTAGAGATGGTGTTGCTAGAACTTCAAGTGCTGAATTTCGTTGGCGATGTGTTAAGTTTAAGGTATTTGTAAGTCTACTTCTTGACCAATTTGTGAGAGTATCTCCAAGATTAGTTGGTCCGTATAGTGGTGGAGGTGGATTCCAGGTTTTATGATCTAATGGCAAAAGATATGTATGATCATTAGTTCTACTTAAAGTAGGTGGATTTGGATTGAGTACGGGTGTTGCTCTAGTTCTTCCAGGGTGTGTAGATGATAGTCTTATTTCTGGTATAAATGAAGTAGGTGATAATGCTCTATGTTGTGGTGGTTGTAGGGAATTTGCTATTTCTATTCGTGGTACGCTGATAGATGTATTTGTTAATGAGGATGTTCTTGGTGTTCTTCGTGGTGTTGAACTTGTACTTGCTGATTGTTGCGGTGATGTTGCTGACCAAAGTGAGCTATTTGGTGATTGTATTGGTTGTACACGGAAGTGTTCTTGTACAAAATTGAAATCTTGTCTTTGTTGTGTTGTTGGCGGTAAAAATGGGTTAGCTCGAAGTTCTGATGTTGTGGGTGTTGGTATAGTATGAACGCTTGACTGGCTTGGTGACGCGATACTAAAGTTTGATAATGTTGGTGTACCTATTCGACTTGGTGGTTCTGTTTGTTCTGCTTCTAAAGGTCTTATTATATTTGATTCTATATCAGTTGATCCGTATGATACTAATGTAGAGTCTTGTGTAGGAAATGATAATGATGCTCTACGTCTACCTCTTAGTAGATGTCGTGTATCTGTTCTTGCTCGTCTTACTGTCTCCAGAACCTGGTCCGGGTGGTGGATGTTGTATGTACGGTGGGGCTAGTATAACTACTGGTATTAATTCTTGTTCTGGTTGGTGTGTTTGAGCTCCTAGGTTTGTAATCCAAATTTCGTTAGTTGTTAGTCTAATATTTAGTTGATATATGACAATGTTACCATGTAATGGTGATGTGTTGGGGAATCCAATTTGGAGGTAGAACTTTTGTGTATGTAATGTATGATATATCGATTCTTCAATGTCTGGGTTGGTATCAATTTTTATGGGTTTACAAAATATTCTATTAGTCCTAAGCACGTACGTACGAAGAAGTAAATTATAATTGCAATTTTTATAAATTTAAATATTTCTAATTCGACAATATCTATGTTTGTTTTACATATGTGGTAAATATCGGGGTGGGTTTCATGCATCGGGTTATTGTACTGGTGGGCTTGCATATACAACTCGGCGGTTGCGTATAACTTCGCTTATTGTTATAATAGCTAAATATGTCGATATTACTACAATGCAAGGTACTAGGAGTATTGTTAGGAAGAATATTACTTTAGATAGTATAAAGTAGATTGTGATTAAGGATTCGTTGAAATCTATTTTTGAAACTGATAAATAAAATGTGTAACTTTGTTATTAATTATGTAAATGTGAGGTGTAATGCTGCACTGAGAAGTGACAGTTATTTGCTCAATTGTAACTGACACTTAACCGTGCCGCACTACAGATATTATTATGCTGTATTTATCTGTAGATTACTATGACGATTACTGGTATCATATCTGAAAGTTTATGTGGCAATATATTTCTTAAAATTTTTCTCTTTGGTTTTGTTTTTAAGACGTGTTTTTATCGTCTATAAGTGTTATAGCGTCTTTTTTACACAAAACTATAAAAACTGTTTTTAGTTTGTTAAGGTCAATACATTGGTCTGTTTGGATCTGTTGTTTCAGTAAGTTATACTCTGTGATTGTTTCGTTACAAATGGTTATTTGTTTTAGTAGTTCAAAATGTTTTTCTCCCCAAAATAGTTTTACTTCTTGTCCGCTTTCTGTTTTTCCTTCAATAATAAATAAACAATCTTTATCCGAGAATTGACAAAGTGTTGTTCTTATACTATCGTTATCAAAATGAATGTGGTTTCCAAATGAGTAATCTAATTTTGCAAAATTTTCTCTTTGGACTTGTATTTTTATACAAAACTGTTTCGTGTTCAAAGAGTTGAAAAACTCTGACACTTTTATCATTGGTGGTTTTTCATCACTGTGGTGACTGTAGTGATGGATTAGTCTTTGGTAGAAGAAGTTCAAATAGTTTAATGAATAGTTAAAAGGATTCAGCTTACCTGGTGTTGTTGAATTGTTGAATGAAAAGGATAAATGAACGACTTGCGACAAATATGGAAAAAGTTATGAAAGAAGTTATGAAGTGATTCAAAATTTGTTTAGTTATTAGATATATTGAGATATATGAATTTCTTTTTTAAGATAGAATATTTTTAGTCTTAAGTCTAAATTTTGTATTTGTAGTTTAGAATTTTCAGCTTAGCTGAGTTTTTTCGCAAAGTTTTCAGATTTTTGAACAAGTTTAACGGTTGTGGTTTGTGCGAGGCAAAATCAGAATTGTGATTTTTACTTTCTTTTCGAAGGCTCTCTATAATGTTGGTGACATTTTCATATCTTCCGTTTTTCATTTTTTGGATTTTAAGTTGTCAATTTCAGTAATTACTGGGTCCAATTATGGTGTTAGTTTCCTCGTTTGATGAATTGGACTTTCCTCTGATTGTTCCGATGCTCTTTGTTCTCGAGATTTTTGTTTTCCTTGTAATTGGTATGTTGACATTTGTTTGATGGTTAGATGGTATACTTTCAGCATGGTATGTTAATTCTTTCTTGGTGCCAATTATATGGTATCAATAGAGTTAGTCTGCTGTTTTTATGTCAATTATGCCATGTCTTTTTTTCTGAAGTAATCTCTGTCATCATTAGGAGGGTTAGTTAACGATGGTTAGTGGCGCTAGCGGGTGATGGTTAGTGGTGCCAGTTATTATCAATCAGCTTGGTACTTTTTGTTCTAATTAGCTATATGGTATGTCTGTCTGTTGTATGCCTTTGATGGTGCAACTCTGCAGATGGTGCAACTCTGCAGATTTTAATTATTGACGTAGTTGAAATGTTTATTTCATCTACTAATGATCTTGGTAAGACCTGTCTTGTTTAATCACCATTGTGTTAGGTGAAAATGTTAATTGGTTTACCATTTATGTTTTGTTACTAATTGCGTCTGCATAGAGACCGTTTGTCTCTGACGTTTGTTGTTTAAGATATTGTCAATTTGGGAAGTTTTTCGTTGTAATTGGTTTTAGTTTTAGTTTGAGTTACTAATGAGGTATAGTAATGATGTATATGACGTCCGTTTCTTTGTTAATACGGAAGATGGTGTCTTTACTAATGATGTCTGTGACATTTTAGTTATTGACGTCCATTAAATAACAACGTCCGTATTTTCACCAATGAGTTGTATGATGTCCGCATTTTGCACTAATTAGGTGAATAACGTCCGTTTTTCACTAATGAGGTATATGACGTGTTTAGTGAATGACGTATATGTAAAGTTTTTGCAAATTTGTTTGCAAAAGTGTGCAAAACGTTCATACTATCGAAGATATCTTAGTCGAAATGTGTAAATGTATTATGAGTTTGATTTGGTTAATATATATATATATATGTTCGAATGTAATGAAATAGAAATGTTTATTTATGTTTTAGATCTGATCTTTGGTGATTATGAGGTGTTGGATATGGAATGGTGAAATGGTGGAGATTCTGTGTTTCTGTCATTATTTTGCATGGAGGAAGTTATTCTTAATAATATTATTCGCATTCGTTATAGCTGAGAATTGTTATATGCGTATTCGGCTTATTCGTTTATTCGTCTGACTGACACATTGTTGAAGTTGTTCCGCATGTTTATTCTTGTTATTTTGTTCTTATTATTTTGTAACTTCCGCTTTGTCGTTTACGCAGTTATTATGCCACGGTGTACATTAATTGTTTTTGTACTGTTATTCTAATTAGTTCTGTTTCCTTATTTTCATTGTTTTTCTATGTAGTTAGTCATCTTTGTTGCCCTTATTATTCCGTAAATGGATTATTCTGAATTGTTAACAGCTTCGAAATATCTATTCCATTTCGAGAGTGTTTACGTTATTATAACACTCTTGATCTTTGATCCTTTGTTCTTTGTTTCTTTATTATGTTTTGTTCTTTTGTTTATTGTAAATATCAATCTTCACATACTGTCTATTCCAGTTTCAAGCTTTGGAACATCAAAAATATACCCTTTGTTATTTGAATTATTTTGTTATTTGTTTTCTTGTTTACATGAGAAATTACCCTTGTTAATCTTCATTTTGAGGTTTCGTGGGCTACTATCAATTACCAATTTGTTTTAGTATATCCTTTATGGATACTTTATATGGATACTTTGTTTATTTGTTTATTTGTTTATTGTTTTGATGAAAATGTATGGAAGCGATGTGTGATGGGGATGTATGCTGTTGTCAGTTAGTACAGACTCTTCGGTTTTGGACATTGTCAGTACAGAGGTGTGTCAGTAAACAGTAACTATTACAACTTTTTATGTGTCTTTTCCCTTTTTGTCTTTTATAAATGTTTATCCATGTTACTAAAAGGTGTTAACGGTTGGGTAACATAACATTTGTTAACGGTTGGATAATATAACATTTGTTAAAATCATAATTATGGGTCTTGTATCAAATGAGATGTAAAAGTTAAATTGCATTGGTATTGTGTGATTTCTCTATGGGTTAGAGGTTAGGTGGATTTGAGCACCTTTTAGTAGTGTTCTTTATATATCTGTTCTGTTTGTTATTCATATTGTTTGTGTACTTTTTAATTTATATGTTCTTTTTTATGTTTTGATTTTATGGGGGGTTATGACACACAAGGTTCGGGTTAGGGGGGGAGGTGTGTCTTGTATAAATACTGAACATATGAAACATAGTATGAAAATGTTGGACATAAAGTGTAGGAGTACTGAACACTATTTAGGTGTTGTATTGGATGAAAGGAATACTTTATAACTAGTTTGTGTTAAAATAGCCGTGTTAGTATATTAGTTGTTGAGTGGATAGTATTTCCACTTTAGGTTGTTACACTAGCTATTGAGGAGTAACAAACTGTATACTTTAAATGAGGTAGTACTTTAATGGCATTAGTACTATTATTATTATTATCATAATTATTATTATTAGTATTAATTATTATTTATAGTAAAATTTACTGACAAAGTTGGGGAATTGTTATTTTCCTCTTTCGAAGATTATAACTATGAGATTGTGTGATCTCATCAGGCGGTGTATACCGTTTTGATGTTGTTTGGGTATTGGGTTGTTTTAGCGTTGGGATTTCTTTCGTTAATAAGTAATTTTGTAATTCTAATTTAATATGTTTTTCTTTCGGAAAGTATGGTACAATATGATTTCTATGTATTGTAATGTGTTTATTAGTATTGTCCTTCAGTATGTATGTTGTTTCTGTGGGTTTATCAATAATTAAATATGGTCCTGTTTTTAGAGGTATTAATTTCTTTGATACTCCGTCAATCTGTTGTTGATTTGTGATCAAGACGAATGTGTTTTTATCAAGTGGTCTCGCTGTTCTGAACCTTGAATTTAATTCATCAGTTAACTTTTTTCTATTTCTTAATATTTTTGTTATTGTTTGGTATGTGTCATTATAATGTTTTTCTTTATCAAGAAACTATTTTGCGAACGTTCCGTTTTGTAGTTTTGCTATTTTTGGGTGACTGAATTGCTTATCTAAGTGAGTATGTGCGGGTTGTGTTTTGCATGCGCTTGTTCTTGTTGGGTTACAGTTTCCCATCTCGTCTGTAGTTGTTCCAAGTTTAATCTTTGTTGGTTTTCTTGGTTTTTGATTGAAAACAACTTAATAAGGTGACATGCCTAATCTTGTCTGGTATTGCGTATTATATGCATACGGAAAGAATTTTGCTTTTCTAGACCAGTTTTGGTACTTTTGGTTGAGTAATGTTCTGATAAATTGTCCAATTATTCTATTAGTTCCTTCCACTAATCCGTTTGTCCAGGGTGCATATGTTGTGCTTGGTTTAAATTTGATTTCAAAGTAATTACAAAGGTGTGTTAATTCTGTATTTATATATTCCGATCCGTTATCGGAACGAATTTCTTCGGGTAGTCCGAATTTCATAAACCAATGTTCAAATAATGCTGTAACTGCATAGTGTGCATTGTTTTGAGGCGCACACATTATTGTTACGTAATGTGAGAATGCGTCTACTATCACAAAGATAAAATTACTTCCTTCAGATGTAGGATGTATTGGACCTTTTGTGTCTATCATAATCATTTCATTAAAGTATGTTTTTGTAGGTGCTAATTGTTCTTGCTTACTTTTTGTTTTTGTGTTAGCGAAAACTTTGTTTGTTTGACATTGTATGCAGTCTGCGATCAGTATCTTGATCCAAGTTGTTAAGTTTGGAAAGTAATATTTTTCCATTATGTTTCTTTTTGTTTTTTCAAGTCCCGTGTGACCAACTGTATCTACGCAATGGTTTTCGTAAAAAACACATAATAGTAATGTTAGTGGTAAACAGATTCTTTGTATAGTTTGTTTTTTTATTCGAATAATCATTTTCCTTATGTTAGTTTTTTCGTCAATTGTAATTGATTTAAACTTTCTATAGTACGCGAATAGTCCTTTATTTCCGCGTATGTCCATTGTTACTTAATGTGGTTTATTGTTATTTTTTTTCCACATTTTGACATTATGAAGTACTGGATCTATTATTTGCGTTTCTTTAATCAACTCTTCTGTTACTTTTGTTTTTTCATCATAAAAAATATCTGTTATTTTTGCATGTTCGAAATTATGTTCTTGTTTTACATTGTTGATTAATCTAAGATAGTCATCGTCATGATGAGTTATGTATGGTCCTTTTTGGTTTTTCTCTATGATTAAGTCATCTTTTTCAATAATTGGTGATTGCCAGTTTTTTGTTTTTGGTTTATATTTCGGTACTATATTTGTTTTGGTTTCGGTATTATATTTTTCATATGATATTGGATGGTATTCGTTTTTATCAAAGTTAATTTCAAAGTAGTTGTTATGTATATTGGCTAGAACTGGATAATGTGTTGTGTCTTTGTTATCGTTGTTTGTGTTGTTGCAAATACTGTATTTGCATTCGAGGTTATTTGTAAATGGTGTTTTTGCAAAGAAGAATTTTATGTTTTCAGGTATTTCCACTGTAATATCACGTGTTTTTGTAAAATGTTCTTCATCTATTGTTCTACTGAGTAGGTCTGGTAGAGCTAGGTTTTTTCCTTCAGTCCATATAATATGTAAGTTAGGAAATTTCATTAGTATCAATTGAAATCTGTAAACTCTATGGTTTGGTTTATTCTTTTGTGTAAAAAGGTAAATGATTGGCTTATGATCTGTAAATAAAATAATTGGGTGATTTGAACCTGTTAATAAGAATTCGTATTCTGTGAGTGCGAAAATAATCACTGAACATTCTCTAATTAGTGTAGATAATCTCATTTCAATCGGTGTGAAAAGTCTAGAATTTGCTGATATTAATCGCATTTTCTTTTCAGTTGGATGTTGTTGCAGTAATGCTGCTCCAATGCCTGTGTTGGACGCATCTGTTATAATGTAAAATGGTTTTGTTGTATCTGGTATTGTTAATTCTAGGTTATGTGTTATTGTTTTTTTCATTTGTTCAAATATTTTTTGATGTTCTTTAGTCCATTTGAAATCATTTTCTTTGTGTAGTAGATTGTATAATGGTTGTAATATTGGTTGCATTCCATAGACGTATTTGGCTAAAAAATTTATTGTTCCGAGGTATCGTTGTAAAGCTTTCATACTTGTTGGATGTTCCAGTTTTTGGAATCCATCAATTCGTGATGTAAGTGGTTTTACTTTTTTGTCTTCAATAATGTGACCTAAGAATTTTACTTTCTTTAACATGAAGTATGTTTTATCGGGTGCTGCTTTGAGATTTTCTTTAAGCAGTACTTTGCGATATTCGATTAGTGTTTCAAACATAAGGTCATAAGAATTTGTTTGTATAAAGATATCGTCTACATAAGTGATAACTGTTCCTTTTCTGATCAAAGTGTAAAGGAAATGTGTTAAAATTGAAGCGAATGCTGCTGGTCCGATTGATATTCCGTAGAATAATCTTTTAAAACAATACTGTTCGTTTCCAATTGTGAAATGTGTATATCTCATCGATTCTTCGTCTAATGGTATTTGGTTATATGCACTATTAAGATCTGCTGTTGTGAATATTGTTCCGTTTATTCTTGTTAAAGCTACATCAACTGGTTCAATTGGCCAGTTGCACTTTGATTCATCTATCATGCTGTTCAAATATCTTGCGTCTAATACAATCTTTAAACATTCTCCTTTTCGTAGTATTATTACCGGGTTTGTGAATGTATTTCCTGTTGATAGTTGTTCTTTATTTACAGGTGCAATTATGTCATATTTTTTGAGAACATCTAATAGTTTTTGTATTCGTTCTCGAAGATGTATAGGTACTTTACTTATTCTTTGTTTTTTGAATATTGCATCTTTTTTTATTGGTAAGTTCAATTTTACTTTTGTTTTTCCTACGTCAAATTTTGTTGTTGCGTAGACTTGTCTATAGTCTAATATGATTTTTACTACTTTTTCAAATTCTTTTTGTGTTAAGTGTGAATTTGAAAATCAAACATTTTTATGAATTCTTTTTCTTGTTCTGAATATTTGTTAATATTAAATTTGCATTTGAAGTTTGGTTTTCTTTCAAATGTTGCGACTTGTTCAATAGTTTCGTTTTCTTGTATGTTTAATATTTCGTCGATATCATTTTCATTTTCGTATGTCAGATGGTATAGTGCTTGGAATAAGTCGATAGAGTTTGTTTGGTATAGTTCGTTATCTTGTTTTTTGAAGCTAATATTTCTGTTCATGAAACCAATGAGTCCTGTATTTATTGTTATTCGGTGTCTATTTTTGTTGATCAATAGTATGTCCATAAAGTATTCTTCGTCTGAGGAAAAATCCTTTATGTCTGTAAATGATACGTTATGATATTTGTTTATTGGTTCGAAATAGAATTTCAATTTCTGTATTGTTTTATCATTTGAATATTTCATTTGTTCAAATATTGGTATTGGGAATGTTATACTTTTCTGTTGATTTGGTTCTATATAGATTGTTCCTCTATTAATGATTGTGTATAATCGAGAGTAGTAAGGATAACCTTTAGTACTATTCATGTAGAATATAATATCGTTGTCTAAATTTGTATTTGTATTTAATGTTAGTTTGTTGGTATTAACATTTATCGTCTCGATATATTCTTTGAAGAATGGTGTACCTAGTATATTATGATTGCATTGTGTTACGTAGAAGTGAATGCAAAAATTGTTTTGTGGTTTGTTTCTATTGTTAGAAATTCTGTCTGGTGTTAAATTCAGTGTTACTGTTCCAAATGTGTCTATTTTTGTATTATTTGCAGCTGTTAGTGTTTTGCTTGCTTTGTCCAAGATCATTTCTGTATTATTGTATTTGATTTCATTCCATGTATCTTCATTTAGTAAGTTTAATGTTGCTCCTGAATCTAATAGAAAATCTATTTCTAACATAGGTTTTTGTTTTGCAAAGTCCTGTTCAAATTTCTGATATTGATACATTGGTAATATCCATGTTGGGTTGCTTTCTAATGTATTTATTACAGTATTGCATGTATCTTCATTGGCATTGTAAAATTTATCTAGTATTTCTTGATCTTCGTCTGAGGACTCTGATGTGTACTCATATTCGTCGATTCCTGGTGGATCGTTATTTGATTTTTCTTGTTCTACGCTATTTATTCTGTTTTTGCTATTGTTGTGTCCATCAATTCTCCGTTCTTTTGAATAATGTCTGTTATTTTGTTCTCGTTGGGATGAGTATCCTCTATTATCTCTGCTATTGTTATTTTAATGATTTCTATTGTTACTATTAGAACGTTGTCTATAGTTATCGTTTCTATTTGAATCTCTACTGTTGTATCTTTGTCGATTATTATTATTATTGTTTTTGTTACTATTATAAGGTGATTGTTGTCTTGAATTATTTCTGTCATTGTATCTTGAATTTGATCTGTTATTATTATTATTATTATTGTATTTGTTATAGCTGTTGCTTCTATGATAACTGTTGCTTCTGTTTCTATTGTAGTTCTTCCTGTTATAATTAGTACTTCTGTTATTATAATTATTTGATCTTTGATATCCTTGATTGTTTCTACTATCTCTGGAATTTCTATTATGATAGTTATTTCTTGAATGTGATCTGTACGGTGTCCGACTTCTGGAATTGTTATATACTGGTGATGTCGGTGGTAGTTGTCTGCCATTGACATTATTTGAGTCAATTCTTCTATTTGGTAAGTTTTGATTGTTTCTCATGTGACTGTAAAATGATCTTTCTTTCGGTCTTGTAACACTATTTCGACGTGGTCTCTTGAAACATCTTCCTTTTGTGTGTCCATGTGAGCTACAATAGCTACAAAACAGTGCAAACTTTGGTCTTCCTTTAAAATTCTTTTTGTCATATGTATTGTTAATTCCGTTTAGAACATTGCATATTGTTCCTTCGAATTGTTCTAAGTCGTTTTGATTAAGTTCATTTATATTATTACAGGCTATATTCATTTGTTTCAGATCTTCATTGATATTTGTTGTACTCTGGTTTACTTCATATAATCTTTTGTGATTATTAGTTATTGTTCTTGTTAGGTCCATTTGGTCTATTTTTTCTACTAATGTTTTGAATGGCATTTCTGGTTCTCGTGGAGTTTGTTTGTGGTTTGCATGTTTCTTTAATGCTGCGTTTTTTAATTCGTTGTCCAAACATCTTATGAACGTTTGGTTCATAACACTATTTCTGTAGTCCTCTGTGTATAGAGAATAAGCAGTTTTGACAAGAGTTTCTATTCTTAATGCTAATGATCTTAGTGATTCGTTTGTATGTTTTTGTAATTGTTGTAATATGATTTTTGCTTGTTGTTTTGATTTTTCCGAATCAAACATATCTAAAAATTCTTTGCAAAATGTTTCCCAATCTAATTTTGTTTCACTTGGAAGTGTCGAATACCATTTTTGTGCAGGTCCCTGTAAAGTATGTAGTATTAACGCTGCTCTTTTTACTTTCCATTGGTGATGTCCTGGTTTATTTACTGGTTCAATGCCACTGCTGAATATCATAGCAGCGACAATGCTATTTAAATATTCTTCAACAGTATATGCTGGATCTGTTCCATCGAATGGTCTTATTGTTGTTGGTACTGAACCACTGCTAATGTTTTGTTCAATTTGAGGGTCTTCGTTTATGCTCATTGATGTTAGTTGTTTATAAAATGGTAAAGGTGGTTCTACTACTGTTGTTTCCTTTTCTTCTGTTGTGATTGAATTTGTTCTTCTATTTTGATTTCCTTGTTGTTGATTACTATGTCTATCAGTATTTTGTATGTTTTCATTTGTTGTATGTTCATAGTTTCTGTTATGAAAAGGATTTTCTTGATTTCTGTTATGTAATGGATGTTCGTATTCCGTTCTATAGTTATTTTGTCCTTGTAGGTTGTCAAGGGTTCTATCCAATTTATTAATTACCATTTCTAGTGCTTCTTCTTGTCTTTTTTCCATATTTCGGCTCATTCGATGATATTTTTCTTCTAGGTTATTTATTAATTTATTAGTATGTTTTGTTACTGTTTGTGTAATTTCAGTTTTTAATTCTTCATAATTATATTGTTGTTGTTCCCAATTTTGTTCTTGGTCACTATATTTGTTATCTACCGAGTTGATGTACCTTCTGTTGCTATTAATTTCGTCCTTATATTGGTATTTTCGTCTGTTTTGGTTTACCGATGGTGGAAATTGATTGTCAGATCTAATTTCTCTTTCATCTGAATCAGAATTTTCTACATCTTCTATTGTATTATTGTTGTTTCCGAATAAATTTGATGTTAATAGTTTATCTGGTTTTATTGTTGATTTTTGTTTTACTTGTGAATTGCTGTTCAGTTGTGTATCTTTTGGTGTTGACGTTGATGTTGAGCTTTTTGTTATATTGAATGATGATGATCCTGTTTGTCCTTGATCCAGTATTTTCACGTAATTTTCTATTCCTTCAATGAAATTAATACTGTCTGAACTCATCTGTAAAGTGCTTTCAAAATTTTCTGAACAGTATTCTTTATCCCAAATATTTTTGAGTTCATCACAGAGATATCCTATTTCGTCAGGATATGTCTCTCCGAACTGTATTCGTTTTTCGTTTATATGTTCAAAATTGTCTAACCAAAAGAGGAAAGTAAATTCAGATACTATTTTTATGATATCTATTGATGCTGTTTTTATTTCTGGTTTTAGTTCTATTATTTTTGTCAGCCAATTATTATAGTTTTTGATGTCAAATCTTAATCTGTCATTCACAGACTGTACCTGTTGACGACTTTCATTGAGATGTCCACTTGTGTTTCTTATTATGTTGTATGTTGTGGATGTTATTGCTGTTAGTTTTGTTCTATCCTGTGATTCTTCATGTCTTTTTAAAAATATTTTTAGCATTTCCGATAATGTTGTTTCATTTTGGAAATTAAAATATGTTCTTCTTTTGTTATTTTCATTTGTTAATACGAATGTATAGTTTCTGTTGTATCTATCACTATTCAGTAGTATTACTGGTAGATAGTGTGTCAAATGGTTGCGATTGATTTTTATTTGTTGTATATGATCTGTTTCTTTGAAGAGGTTTCTCTTCAAATTTAATATTATTCTGTAAATTAATTCTGTATTTTCTTGTGGACAATCATTTGCGATAGTAAAAGGTGTTAATTCGTTATTATGGTTTGATTGTGTATCAAATTTGGAAGCCATTTGCTATTCTTTGAATTTTAATTCTCTGTTTTTCTAACAATAGTTTTTGTTATATCCCTCAGAAATTATAATTGTTTACCCAATTTAGTTCAGCACTGGTCGCACCAGATAAGACGTGTTCTAGAGCTTACCTTTATTAGGATACTTCCTGAACTGTCTTATGGTTGTCTCAAGAATAATAGTTAATCTTAAGGCTTACCTGACTAACTAAAGTTCTATTCCTCTAGTCTGTTACTCTTCTATCTGAGCTTCAGTAGACGGTGCACGGGCCCCAATGCTACGGTCTAACGTTTATCTCAATACAAAACAAGAGCGGAGTAGAGAGAGAGAAATATACTCTATTATTAAATCAGGATGGTAACTGGTACTGACTAAATTACTTTCTCTTCTGCCGAGAGAGGGTAGATGGGTAAACACATAAGGGGAAAGGAGGATAAAATAATATATCATTTTTATCCAATCAGGAAAGAGTATTTCAGTCTTTCTGAATAAAGTCTTTCAAATATTAAATATTCCTTTTTGGAAGTCATGTCTGACTCCACTACTAATGATCTTAGTAAGACCTGTCTTGGTTAATCACCATTGTGTTTGGTGAAAATGTTTATTGGTATGTTTTTGTTACTAATTGCGTCTGCTTAGAGACTGTTTGTCTCTAACGTTCGTTGTTTAAGATATCTTTGTTCATAATTGATGGTGTCAATTTGGTATTTTCTTCCCTTTAATTAGTTTTAGTTTGAGGTACTAATGAGGTAGTTTTAGTTTGAGTTACTACTGAAGTAGTTTTAGTTTGAGTTATTAGTGAAGTATAGTAATGAGAGATATGACGTTCATTTCTTTGTGAAGACGGAAGATAGCTTCCTTTTCTCTAATGATGTCTGTGACATTTTAGTTATTAACGTCCGTAAAATAATAACGTCCGTATTTTCACTAATGAGATGGATAACGTCCACATTTTGCACTAATGAGTTGTACTAATGAGGTGTATGACGTGTTAGTTAATGACGTATATTCCGGTTTTTGCAGAATGTACTGCAAAATATGTTAAATGGTCATTTCGCCGAATGTGTTGTAAGCCGAATGTTTTGCTACGTTGGCTAAGCATATAAATGATAATTGGCGGTTTCATTGATCATGTTAATGAAATGTGTGAAAGGTCTGTATTGGATGTGAAATGAAACATGTATTCTTGTGTTTTAGATGTTGTTGAATGTGCGATGAAGATATCCTATTGTGTTATGGGAGACGTATTTGCAACGATGTATTTGGATCCCTATATTGTCTCAATAGCACGTTATGCTAGTCATTACAGGCTGTTATTTGTATTTGCTTTCGTACGCTTATTTGTTCTTAATTTCCGTTCTTCGTTTATACGGTCATTATGCCACTGTATACATGAATTTGTGTTTACATTGTTAGTTTAATTAGTTCTGTTTCCTTATTTTCATCATTTTCCTATGTGGTTATTCATCACTGCTATTTATAATATACTTTTCCCTTTCTGTAATCCTCAAATAGGATATGTGAGTAGAATTGTTAACAATTTCAAAGTATCTATTCCATTCCAAGAGTGTTCGCGTTATTAAGGATTATAACACTCTTGTATCTTTGATCTTTGTTCTTTGTTATTATTGTGTTTTGTTTATCGTAGATATCAACTATCTCATAACGTCTATTCCAGTTTAAAGCTTTTGAACATTAAAAACATACTTTTTGTTACTTGAATTATTGTTACTTGCTTTCTTGTTTACATGAGAATTTATCCGTATTAATCTTTAATCGTGGTTTCATGGGCTACTATCAATACCCATTTGTTTTAGTATATCCTGTATGGATATAATCATTTGTTATTTGTTTATTTGTTTATTGTTTTGATGAAAATGTATGGAAGCGATGTGTGATGGAGATGTATGCTGTTGTCAGTTAGTACAGACTCTTCAGTTTTTGACATTGTCAGTACAGAGGTGTGTCAGTAAACAGTAACTGTTACAACTTTTTATGTGTCTTTTCCCTTTTTGTCTTTTATAAATGTTTATCCATGTTACTAAAAGGTGTTAACGGTGTTAACGGTGATAATATAGCATTTGGTAAAAACATTTGTTACAATCAGTGTTTGTTCAAATCATATGGGTTTTACATCAGTTTAGATGGTAAGGTTACAATTAGTTAGCTTGTATAATTTTTATGGGTTAGAGGTTAGTTGAATTTGAGCACCTTTTAGTATATGTTTGTATTATTTTTATCTGTATCATTTATTCGATTTCAATTTATGTTATATCTGTTTTAATTGAGTTGGGGGGGGGGGGTTGGGAATCTTGACACACAGGGTCGGGTTAGGGGGGGGGGGGTTGTGTGTCTTGTATTAATACTGAACATACTAGACATAGTATGTGAATGTCGAACATGAAATGTAGGAATACTGAACACTGATCAAAATGTAATTAGTGAAATGAATAATTTAGTATTACTTCGGTTTGAAATAGTCGTGTCTGTCCAATATTCATATAAGCTGAATGAATATGTGAGTTTTGGAGTGTGTATTTTGCCAATTAGTTCGTTACACTGCTAGTTAATTGTTGAGGAGTAAAGCTTTTAAATAGAAATGAACGTTATTGTGCAAGTGCAGATAGTATTATTAGTATTATTATTATTATTATTTATTTATTATTATTTATAGTAAAACGTTATTCATATTTAAGGTTTAGTAATTGTTATTTTCTTTTTCCGGAGATTGTAACTGTGAGATCGTGTGATCTCATCAGGTTGTATATAATTCTTGGATTTTTGTTGAATATTGGGTTGTTTTAAGATTGGAATTTCATTTGTCAGTAAGTAATTTTGTAATTCTAGTTTAATATGTTTTTCTTTCGGAAAGTATGGTACAATATGATTTCTATGTATTGTAATCTGTTTATTAGTATTGTCCTTCAGTATGTATGTTGTTTCTGTGGGTTTATCAACAATTAAATATGGTCCTGTTTTTAGAGGTAATAGTTTCTTTGATACTCCGTCAATCTGTTGTTGATTTGTGATCAAGACGAATGTATTTTTATCAAGTGGTTTCGCTGTTCTGAACCTTGAATTTAATTCATCAGTTAACCTTTTTCTGTTTCGTAATATTTTTGTTATTGTTTGATATGTGTCATTATAATGTTTTTCTTTATCAAGAAACCATTTTGCGAACGTTCCGTTTTGTAGTTTTGCTATTTTTGGATGACTGAATTGTTTATCTAAGCGAGTATGTGTGGGTTGTGTTTTACATGCGCTTGTTCTTGTTGGGTTACAGTTTCCCATTTCGTCTGTAGTTGTTCCAAGTTTAATCTTTGTTGGTTTTCTTGGTTTTTGGTTGAATACAACTTCATACGGTGACATGCCTAATCTTGTCTGATATTGCGTGTTATATGCATACGGAAAGAATTTTGCTTTTCTAGACCAGTTTTGGTACTTTTCGTTGAGTAATGTTCTGATAAATTGTCCAATTATTCTATTAGTTCCTTCCACTAGTCCGAATTTCATAAACCAATGTTCAAATAATGCTGTAACTGCGTAGTGTGCATTGTTCTGAGGCGCACACATTATTGTTACGTAATGCGAGAATGCGTCTACTATTACAAAGATAAAATTATTTCCTTCAGATGTAGGATGTATTGGACCTTTTGTGTCTATCATGATCATTTCATTAAAGTATGTTTTTGTAGGTGCTAATTGTTCTTGCTTACTTTTTGTTTTTGTGTTAGCGAAAACTTTGTTTGTTTGACATTGTATGCAGTCTGCGATTAGTATCTTGATCCAAGTTGTTAAGTTTGGGAAGTAATATTTTTCCATTATGTTTCTTTTTGTTTTTTCAAGTCCCGTGTGACCAACTGTATCTACGCAATGGTTTTCGTAAAAAACACATAATAGTAATGTTAGTGGTAGACAGATTCTTTGTATTGTCTGTTTTTTTATTCGAATAATCATTTTCATTATGTTAGTTTTTTCGTCAATTGTAATTGATTTAAACTTTCTGTAATACGCGAATAGTCCTTTGTTTCCGCGTATGTCCATTGTTACTGAATGTGGTTTATTGTTATGTTTTTTCCACATTTTGACTTTATGAAGTACTGGATCTATTATTTGTGTTTCTTTAATCAACTCTTCTGTTACTTTTGTTTTTTTTATCATAGAAAATATCTGTTATTTTTGCATGGTCGAAATTTTGTTCTTGTTTTACATTGTTGATTAATCTAAGATAATCATCGTCATGATGAGTTATGTATGGTCCTTTTTGGTTTTTTTCTATGATTAAGTCATCTTTTTCAACAATTGGTGATTGCCAGTTTTTTGTTTTTGGTTTATATTTCGGTACTAAATTTGTTTTGGTTTCGGTATTATATTTTTCATATGATATCGGATGGTATTCGTTTTTATCAATGTTAATTTCAAAGTAGTTGTTGTGTATATTGGCTAGAACTGGATAATGTGTTGTGTCTTTGTTATCGTTGTTTGTATTGTTGCAAATGCTGTATTTGCATTCTAAGTTATTTGTAAATGGTGTTTTTGCAAAGAAGAATTTTATGTTTTCAGGTATTTCCACTGTAATATCACGTGTTTTTGTAAAATGTTCTTCATCTATTGTTCTTCTGAGTAGATCTGGTAAAGCTAGGTTTTTTCCTTCAGTCCATATAATATGTAAGTTGAGGAATTTCATTAGTATCAATTGAAATCTGTAAACTCTATGGTTTGGTTTATTCTTTTGTGTAAAAAGGTAAATGATTGGCTTATGATCTGTAAATAAAATAATTGGGTGATTTGAACCTGTTAGTAAGAATTCGTATTCTGTGAGTGCGAAAATGATCGCTGAACATTCTCTAATTAGTGTAGATAGTCTCATTTCAATCGGTGTGAAAAGTCTAGAATTTGCTGATATTAATCGCATTTTCTTTTCAGTTGGATGTTGTTGCAGTAATGCTGCTCCAATGCCTGTGTTGGACGCATCTGTTATAATGTAAAATGGTTTTGTTGTATCTGGTATTGTTAATTCTAGGTTATGTGTTATTGTTTTTTTCATTTGTTCAAATATTTTTTGATGTTCTTTAGTCCATTTGAAATCATTTTCTTTGTGTAATAGATTGTATAATGGTTGTAATATTGGTTGCATTCCATAGACGTACTTGGCTAAGAAATTTATTGTTCCGAGGTATCGTTGTAAAGCTTTCATACTTGTTGGAGGTTCCAGTTTTTGGAATCCATCAATTCGTGATGTAAGTGGTTTTATTTTTTTGTCTTCAATAATGTGACCTAAGAATTTTACTTTCTTTAACATGAAGTATGTTTTATCGGGTGCTGCTTTGAGATTTTCTTTAAGTAGTACTTTATGATATTCGATTAGTGTTTCAAACATTTGGTCATAAGAATTTGTTTGTATAAAGATATCGTCTACGTAAGTGATAACTGTTCCTTTTCTGATCAAAGTGTAAAGGAAATGTGTTAGTATTGATGCAAATGCTGCTGGTCCGATTGATATTCCGTAGAATAATCTTTTAAAACAATATTGTTCGTTTCCAATTGTGAAATGTGTATATCTCATCGATTCTTCGTCTAATGGTATTTGGTTATATGCACTATTAAGGTCTGCTGTTGTGAATATTGTTCCGTTTATTCTTTTTAAAGCTACATCAACTGGTTCAATTGGCCAGTTGCACTTTGATTCATCTATCATGCTGTTCAAATATCTTGCGTCTAGTACAATCTTTAAAGATTCTCCTTTTCTTAGTATTATTACCGGGTTTGTAAATGTATTTCCTGTTGATAGTTGTTCTTTATTTACAGGTGCAATTATGTCATATTTTTTGAGAACATCTAATAGTTTTTGTATTCGTTCTCGAAGATGTATAGGTACTTTACTTATTCTTTGTTTTTTGAATATTGCATCTTTTTTTATTGGTAAGTTCAATTTTACTTTTGTTTTTCCTACGTCAAATTTTGTTGTTGCGTAGACTTGTCTATAGTCTAATATGATTCTTACTACTTTTTCAAATTGTTCTTGTGTTAAGTGTGAAGGTTGAAAATCAAACATTTTTATGAATTCTCTTTCTCGTTCTGAATATTTGTTAATGTTAAATTTGCATTTGAAGTTTGGTTTTCTTTCAAATGTTGCGACTTGTTCAATAGTTTCGTTTTCTTGTATGTTTAATATTTCATCGATATCGTTTTCATTTTCGTATGTCAGATGGTATAGTGCTTGGAATAAGTCGATAGAGTTTGTTTGGTAGAGTTCGTTATCTTGTTTTTTGAAGCTAATATTTTTGTTCATGAAACCAATGAGTCCTATATTTATTGTTATTCGGTGTCTATTTTTGTTAATCAATAGTATGTCCATAAAGTATTCTTCGTCTGAGGAAAAATCCTTTATGTCTGTAAATGATACGTTATGATATTTGTTTATTGGTTCGAAATAGAATTTCGATTTTTGTATTGTTTTATCATTTGAGTATTTCATTTGTTCAAATATTGGTATTGGGAATGTTATACTTTTCTGTTGATTTGGTTCTATATAGATTGTTCCTCTATTAATGATTGTGTATAATCGAGAGTAGTAAGGATAACCTTTAGTACTGTTCATGTAGAATATTATATCGTTGTCTAAATTTGTATTTGTATTTAGTGTTAGTTTGTTGGTATTAACATTTATCGTCTCGATATATTCTTTGAAGAATGGTGTACCTAGTATATTATGATTGCATTGTGTTACATAGAAGTGAATGCAAAAATTGTTTTGTGGTTTGTTTCTATTGTTAGAAACTCTGTCTGGTGTTAAATTCAGTGTTACTGTTCCGAATGTGTCTATTTTTGTATTATTTGCAGCTGTTAGTGTTTTGCTTGCTTTGTCTAAGATCATTTCTGGGTTATTGTATTTGATTTCATTCCATGTATCTTTATTTAGTAGGTTTAATGTTGCTCCTGAATCTAATAGAAAATCTATTTCTAACATAGGTTTTTGTTTTGTAAAGTCTTGTTCAAATTTCTGATATTGATACATTGGTAATATCCATGTTGGGTTGCTTTCTAATGTATTTATTACAGTATTGCATGTATCTTCATTGGCATTGTAAAATTTATCTAATATTTCTTGATCTTCGTCTGAGGACTCTGATGTGTACTCATATTCGTCGATTCCTGGTGGATCGTTATTTGTTTTTTCTTGTCCTACGCTATTTATTCTGTTTTTGCTATTGTTGTTTCCATCATTTCTCCGTTCTTTTGAATAATGTTTGTTATTTTGTTCTCGTTGGGATGAGTATCCTCTATTATCTCTGCTACTGTTATTTGAATGATTTCTATTGTTACTATTAGAACGTTGTCTATAGTTATCGTTTCTATTTGAATCTCTACTGTTGTATCTTTGTCGGTTATTATTATTATTGTTACTATTATTGTCTTTGTTACTATTATAAGGTGATTGTTGTCTTGAATTATTTCTGTCATTGTATCTTGAATTTGGTCTGTTATTAGTATTATTGTATTTGTTATAGCTGTTGCTTCTATGATAACTGTTGCTTCTGTTTCTATTGTAGTTATTCCTGTTTTAACTAGTACTTCTGTTATTATAATTATTTGATCTTTGATATCCTTGATTGTTTCTACTATCTCTGGAATTTCTATTATGATAGTTATTTCTTGAATGTGATCTGTACGGTGTCCGACTTCTGGAGTTGTTATATACTGGTGATGTCGGTGGTAGTTGTCTGCCATTGACATTTTTTGAGTCAATTCTTCTATTTGGTAAGTTTTGATTGTTTCTCATGTGACTGTAAAATGATCTTTCTTTCGGTCTTGTAACACTATTTCGACGTGGTCTCTTGAAACATCTTCCTTTTGTGTGTCCATGTGAGCTACAATAGCTACAAAACAGTGCAAACTTTGGTCTTCCTTTAAAATTCTTTTTGTCATATGTATTGTTAATTCCGTTTAGAACATTGCATATTGTTCCTTCGAATTGTTCTAAGTCGTTTTGATTAAGTTCATTTATATTATTACAGGCTATATTCATTTGTTTTAGATCTTCATTAATATTTGTTGTACTCTGGTTTACTTCATATAATCTTTTGCGATTATTAGTTATCGTTCTTGTTAGATCCATTTGGTCTATTTTCTCTACTAATGTTTTGAATGGCATTTCTGGTTCTCGTGGAGTTTGTTTGTGGTTTGCATGTTTCTCTAATGCTGCGTTTTTTAATTCGTTGTCTAAACATCTTATGAACGTTTGGTTCATAACACTGTTTCTGTAATCTTCTGTGTATAGAGAATAAGCAGTTTTGACAAGAGTTTCTATTCTTAATGCTAATGATCTTAGTGATTCATTTGTATGTTTTTGTAATTGTTGTAGTATGATTTTTGCTTGTTGTTTTGATTTTTCCGAATCAAACATATCTGAGAATTCTTTGCAAAATGTTTCCCAATCTAATTTTGTTTCACTTGGAAGTGTCGAATACCATTTTTGTGCAGGTCCCTGTAAAGTATGTAGTATTAACGCTGCTCTTTTTACTTTCCATTGGTGATGTCCTGGTTTATTTACTGGTTCAATGCCACTGCTGAATATCATAGCAGCGACAATGCTATTTAAATATTCTTCAACAGTATATGCTGGGTCTGTTCCATCGAATGGTCTTATTGTTGTTGGTACTGAACCACTGCTAATGTTTTGTTCAATTTGAGGGTCTTCGTTTATGCTCATTGATGTTAATTGTTTATAAAATGGTAAAGGTGGTTCTACTACTGTTGTTTCCCTTTCTTCTGTTGTGATTGAGTTTGTTCTTCTATTTTGATTTCCTTGTTGTTGATTACTATGTCTATCAGTATTTTGTATGTTTTCGTTTGTTGTATGTTCATAGTTTCTGTTATGAAAAGGATTTTCTTGATTTCTGTTATGTAATGGATGTTCGTATTCCGTTCTATAGTTATTTTGTCCTTGTAGGTTGTCAAGGGTTCTATCCAATTTATTAATTACCATTTCTAGTGCTTCTTCTTGTCTTTTTTCCATGTTTCGGCTCATTCGTTGATATTTTTCTTCTAGGTTATTTATTAATTTATTAGTATGTTTTGTTACTGTTTGTGTAATTTCATTTTTTAATTCTTCATAATTATATTGTTGTTGTTCCCAATTTTGTTCTTGGTCTCTATATTTGTTATCTACCGAATTGATGTACATTCTGTTGCTGTTAATTTCGTCCTTATATTGGTATTTTCGTCTGTTTTGGTTTACCGATGGTGGAAATTGATTGTCAGATCTAATTTCTCTTTCATCTGAATCAGAATTTTCTACGTCTTCTATTGTATTATTGTTGTTTCCGAATAAATTTGATGTTAATAATTTATCTGGTTTTATTGTTGATTTTTGTTTTACTTGTGAATTGCTGTTCAGTTGTGTATCTTTTGATGTTGACGTTGATGTTGAGCTTTTTGTTATATTGAATGATGATGATCCTGATTGTCCTTGATCCAGTATTTTCACATAATTTTCCAATCCTTCAATGAAATTAATATTATCTGAACTGATTTGTAAAGTACTTTCAAAGTTTTCTGAACAATATTCTTTATCCCAAATATTTTTGAGTTCATCACAGAGGTATCCTATTTCGTCAGGATATGTCTCTCCGAACTGTATTCGTTTTTCGTTTATGTGTTCAAAATTGTCTAACCAAAAGAGGAAAGTAAATTCAGATACTATTTTTATGATATCTATTGATGCTGTTTGTATTTCTGGTTTTAGTTCTATTATTTTTGTTAGCCAATTATTATAGTTTTTGATGTCAAATCTTAATCTGTCATTCATAGATTGTACCTGTTGACGACTTTCATTGAGATATCCACTTGTGTTTCTTATTGTGTTATATGTTGTGGATGTTATTGCTGTTAGTTTTGTTCTATCTTGTGATTCTTCATGTCTTTTTAAAAATATTTTTAGCATTTCCGATAATGTTGTTTCATTTTGGAAATTAAAATATGTTCTTCTTTTGTTATTTTCATTTGTTAATACAAATGTACAGTTTCTGTTGTATCTATCACTATTCAGTAGTATTACTGGTAGATAGTGTGTCAAATGGTTGCGGTTGATTTTTATTTGTTGTATATGATCTGTCTCTTTGAAGAGGTTTCTCTTCAAATTTAGGATTATTCTGTAGATTAATTCTATATTTTCTTGTGGGCAGTCATTTGCGATAACAAAAGGTGTTAGTTCGTTATTATGGTTTGATTGTGTATCAATTTTGGAAGCCATTTGTTATTCTTTGAATTTTAATCCGTTCTGTTTTTCTAACAATAGTTTTTGTTATATCCCTCAGAAATTATAATTGTTTACCCAATTTAGTTCAGCACTGGTCGCACCAGATAAGACGTGTTCTAGAGCTTACCTTTATTAGGGTACTTCTTGAACTGTCTTATGGTTGTCTCAAGAATTCTAGTTAATCTTAAGGCTTACCTGACTAACTAAAGTTCTATTCCTCTAGTCTGTTACTCTTCTATCTGAGCTTCAGTAGACGGTGCACGGGCCCCAATGCTACGGTCTAACGTTTATCACAATACAAAACAAGAGCGGAGTAGAGAGAGAGAAATATACTCTATTATTATATCAGGATGGTAACTGGTACTGACTAAATTACTTTCTCTTCTGCTGAGAGAGGGTAGATGGGTAAACACATAGAGGGAAAGGAGGATAAAATAATATATCATTTTTATCCAATCAGGAAAGAGTATTTCA
>NW_027452691.1:0-73806 GCF_964194025.1 Convolutriloba macropyga | reverse complement strand
AAAAAGACACAGCACAGCACAATAGAACAAAAAGATGGCGACGATTTCATGTTTTGAAGAGCTTAGTTTTCAGTTGGCTGTATAAAATTGATTAAAGAATTGTTGAAGACTGGATTCGTCATTATTTTCGCAACGCCAACATTAACCACTTGCGAACTAAAATTGCGAGCCACTTGGGAACCATTGTCTATTCAATAGTGCCATCATCTTCACTTAGGGGAAAGGATTGTACTGTTTTATGTGGAGGAACTGATAGACCCTGCTATCTTCCTTGGTTTTTTTGGAATGCACATACTTCTAAGGCCAAAATCACAGAAAACTTGCTCGGAGACGCCCTGATCATAAGCAAATTACTGGTGTGAGTTACAAAGATGGAGCTGAATAAAATTTTCTCGTATTCCGACCGGCAGAAGCGGCCAATTCCGAAAATGTTTTTATTTTCCAGACTCTGCTCTCTAACAAGGTGTCGTGGTCGATAACACGGGTCAAAAGAATTCAGTAATTTGAATAATAAATAAATTTGGAAATCAAAATAAACAAAATTTAGCCCGTATTTATAGTAGTTATCTATGCGGAAATATACAGAGAAAATAATTGATTAGCTAAAAAATACTTCAATTGGTTGACATGTGAAAAAATCTTAGTTCCGAACCCCGGAGGTGATTTTCTATTTTCACCAACATATCATGAGAATCATGTATGGCCTAGATACAATCGATTTCATTAGTTGGAGTTTGGTGGATGTTAGAATCAGGTTTCTTTTGGTTGGAGAATTTACTTCTGACTCATGATTGATAGGTCAATAAGATAATGATAGCGCCAAGACTGAGTTAGAATTGAGTTTAGTTTCGTGGCCATTACTTATTGTCAAAGTTCGTCAGGTAAGTTCGTCTTTCTTCTTTGAAACTTTAATAAAACTTCTAAGTTTCTTGATGTTTATTTGAAACCATCACATCCTCCCTCCCAACTTTGTGGGTATATGTTCTCCAAATCTGTCGACTTGTTTTCTGTTTCTGGTTGATGTTCGCAAAAGCTCTGGTGTTCCGGGTTGTTGGTGCTCTGAAGCTGATGTGGCTGCAGAAGCTTCATCATGATGTGAATGTCCCTCATATGTCTTCTGAAGTTGTGGTTATGATTGAGATATGGTCTCCTCCACTGGTGGTTGTTTTCACATTGTCCTCGTCTAGTCTCGCAATTTGGTTGTCGCTCACTAGAATAGACAATGTTGAGTTTTCTGCTGCATGAAAGATGTGTTCAAGCCTTCCTGATGATGAAGTTAGCAGAAGTTCTCGGGATCTCTTCATCTGGTGCAAAGAGATATTTGAGTGATTTGTTTTCCGTCTGTAGGGTATATTGTCTTCTAAGAGGGAATTGCTTCAATCTTTTGACCACAAACACAATTGCCAGTGCTTCCCGTTCTATGTTCGATTAGTTTTGCTCCACTGGAGTCACTTTCTTCGATACATATATCACTGGATGTCCTTCTTGCAAATGAACCCCGCCAACGGCTTTTTTAGAGACGTCAGTAGTAACTGTTGCTTCTTTTTGTTAAACTCTATTGCTTTACAAGTGGGATGACACATAATTCATTTTTTATGTCTTTAAAGGCTCATTGTTGCATCTTGACCGATGAAAAATTGCTATTTTTTGTATTAATTATGGGTAGCATTTTTGTTGCAAAATCAGGAATCATTCTTCTGTAATAGTGTGCTAGCCCAAAAAACGAGTCGATTTGTTTGTTAGTTGGTGCTTTTGCATTTTTTTTTCAACATTTTTGGGATCTGGAGCCACTCCCTCCTTCCAAATTGAGTATTCCGAAAAACTAACGCTATCGAGTGCTTTTGAGTTAGATTTTTCTCATTAATAGTAAAGTTTTTCTCACGTAGTCGACTCTTGATTACAGGCGTTCTCTTGTTGAACTGCTCCTTGGTAGTTCCATAGACCAAAACATCGTCTTGAAAAATCAGAACACCTTTGATTCCTTTGAGTGTTGACTGGATGCAATTCTAAAAGATTGAAGAATAGCTTTTCAGTCCCTGAGGTAGTCGGTACATCATGAACAGTCCCTCAGATGTGTTGATTGTGCAAAAATCTTTTGTCTCTTCATCAAGTTCAAATTGATATTAGTCATCTGAGAGGTCAATTTTGCTAAAGTATGAGGCCCCATGTAGGTCGTGGAAGATCGTCTCCATGTCAGGTATTGGGTAGTTCAAATCCATGACCTTCCTATTGATATACATCTTCAAATCCTCACAAAGTTTTTCATCCTTCTTTCTCTGCCACAGCACTGGAGATGCATTAGTGACTACTCTTGGTTGTACCGGTTGAGGATGCCCTGTCTGACCATCTGTTTCAGCTTCACTGTGACCTTGTCTTGAAGAGATAGAGGTAACTTTTTGGCTTTGCAGAACATTGGCTGTGATATTGGTATCAGTTTCACATGCTCTGTGTAACCCTTCACAGCAGGTAGGTGCTCGGTTGTGATGTTGTTCACACGGTGCTTGGGTAGAAGGTCTCTAAAAAGTAGTCCGAATTCTTTATCAGACTGCACAGGTGCTGGTTGTTTTGTGTGTGCATGCTTCCGTTCCATTCAACGTCACAAGAAGGTGATCCCAGATGCGTTAATTGATGACCCTCATAAGCTTCAAGATGTCTTATCTTACCATCCAACGGAAGTTTACCAAGCTCAGTCCATATTCTGATGATATCACTGTGCTATCTTTACTTGTGTCTACCTGGAGTTTTGCTTTGCAGTTATTTATTCAGATATATTCTCATATCGCAGATATGCTAAAGATTTTTACCTTTAGTATAAAACATTCCCATCTCCGATGCCGGAGATGCTTGCTCTGGAGAAATATTTTCACCTTCACAAAAATTATTCTGTTTATTGTACTTAACTGAATTTGGTTGGGTTTTCTTCTTCACTTTTTTGAGAAGTGTCTCATTTTTTCACAGATGTTGTTTTTTTACTTAGCGCTGGACAGGGTCTACTATTATGTGGCTTACCTCCACACCTACTTCACAAATAATTGCTTTTATTAGCCGTGAATTTTTTATTTAGTTTTTGAGAGGTCTTTTTGAAGTTGAACCCAACTTCTTATTTCACAGTAAAAGGTTTATTACCTGATGAAAAACTTGCAAATGCCATTGCTTGACTTCTGAACTGTAAACTTTTGGTCATTTCAGTAACCGACATCACTGGTTTTGCTTTAATACCGTCTAGTAGTCAAAGTTTTACTTCAGGTTCCCTCAACCATGAGATTTATTTTTACCAGCTCCTCTTCGGGGTTGGCCGCTGTTTTGAGTTTTTCGAAGTCACAATAGCGTGCTTCTTCTAAAACAATCAAGGAAATCGGCATCTGACTCCTCTACACCTTGTTTTATTGACAGAAATTTAACCTTTTCTGCCGTTATTACTCCCTCTTTAGGAGAAATATAATTTTGAATAGCTACTCTGATGTCTTTATACAGAGTGTCTATCGATTCCCTAGATCTCATTCAGCTCCTAAGTTTAATAGTTGCATCTTGCCCGCATATACTAAGAAAGAGATTGGTTACCTGTAGGTCCAGTATAGTACCAACGGTGTTGACCATGTCTTCTTTCATCACTGCGCGACATTTCGCCACAAAAGACAATCCACGCAGTAGCTAATTCTGCATTCTGTAGCTCAAGAATTTTTCTGTCTGCAGGTGGTCTTAGCACCATTGTCGTGGTCGATAACACGGGTCAAAAGAGACTGATAAGCTGAATATTAAATTAAAATTGGATTTCAAAAATATGCAAAATTTAGCCCGTTTTTAAAGTAGTTATCTATGCGGAAATATACAGAGAAAATTTAGATTAGCTAAAAATATTTTACTTGTTTGACATGTTAGATCTTAGTTCCGAACCCTTGATGTGATTTTCTATTGTCATCAACATTTCATGAGAATCTTGTATGGCCTAGATACAATCGAGTTCATTAGTTGGAGGTCGTTGGATGTTAGAATCAGTTTTTGTTGTTGGGATAATCTACTTCTGACATTTGATTGATAGGTCAATAAGAAGGATAGCGCCAAGACTGAATTAGAATTGAGTTTAGTTTTGTGGCCATTACTAATTGACAAAGTTTATCAGGTAAGTTCTTCTTTCGTTCTTTGAAACTTTAATAAAACTTCTAAGTTTCTTGATGTTTGTTTGAAACCATCACACAAGGGTTGAATAATAAAATCCAGTACCCATATTTGGTCTGCTATAGAATGCGCGAGCTTCTAGAGGAAGTTTAGACAAACAAAATTATATAATACCCACAGGAACTGATTACTGCCACTGTAGATTTAACTTTCAGAATTTGACGTTTAAATAGAAAAGTGGAATTTTGGAAACACTACAACAACACAAAATAGCATGCAAAAAGAAATATGTGCTTTTATTCATCGTCCATGCAATAAATTAAAATGAAAAGTTTTGCTCTAGCCAGATGAAAACAACTCTAAAATTTGAAGTCTAAAATATTTTCTAAGATTGTCTGCTTAAACAACAAACAAGTTAAATATGGGATGCAGCATCAAACAATAGGATCGAATTACTGAACTATTTCTTTTATTGAAAAATGACGCTTTTCTTAATAAACTTCAGTTGAGTTCATGGTTAAAAGTCAGCAATTATACAATTGAAATCAACATTTCAAAAAAGCACCCATTATTCAACATGAACGATGCGTTTAATTTTTACTGATTAAAAGTTTAATTTCTGATAGCTATGTCTATGGTTTATTGTAATAAATTGCGCAAAAATTTCCAAAAATACAAAAAACTTTGTTTTCATGATCTCTTTTGTATATCTATGAGTTGATTGCCTTATAAAGTTGAAGCACATTTTAAAAAAAAATCAACTGAAAAATAGAACCATACTTTGGCCATTATTGTCATATGCGCAAACATAGAAAAAAGTCATCGCGCAAACATAAACGACGTTGCCAGACGTTATCAACGACAGCAAAAATTAGTTCCCTGAATTCAGTATGCTGCATTGCGGGAGTTTCGTTTCCCGGAGTTTGGTGACAGAGTAAATCAGCGCTGAAATCAGTCTCGAGACATTCTGTTTTCTGTATGGACAGTACTCTGTTCATGTCAAAATTTACAATGGCCAGTCTAATTTTTGGGTAAAATATACTGCATGAAAAATAATATACTCATCTTAACTCCCGACATCATGGTTTGATTTATATGAGAGTCGAACTTCCGGGTGGGTACTTTTAACATTTAATTTGCGTAGCAAGCTAAATGGGCTTCGTGGTAATTACCTACACACTAGCTAATGTGTCAATAGTGTGTATACTACTATAGTAATTACCATCTATAAGCTACAAAAGTATGACATTAATCTGCTCAGACTTAAATTTGGGTTATATAGCGCAACTTTTTTATGTGCTCCAAATGTTCATCATTGTTAAATTTTATTCGTCAACGATCAAAATATTGTCTAGGGACATTCTGTTTTTTATGATGGCCAGTTCATGTCACAATTTGCACGGGCCAGTTTTGATTTTTGAGTAAAATTTACTTCATGAAAATTAATATGTTCAGCTTAATTACCACCGACAAGGTTTGCTTTTTGTGCAAATCGAATTTCCACGTGCGTACTTGCAACATTTATTTTAGGATAGCAAGTCGTAAACACTGAGCTATATTTGCTTTGTGGTAGTTGCCTACAAACTTGCTTATGTATAAATAGTGTGTAAAGTACTATAGTAATGTTTAGTTATAGGCTACAAGGTATGGCATTAATTTGCAGAGACTTAACAATGGGTTATAAGTTATTTTCAGACTCTACAGTATAAATCTAAGCTAGGCGAACCCTATGACCTCAATGTAATCATAATGAAGAAAAACTGCAAATAAAGATACTTAATAAATTCTTGAGATGCAATGTTTCAGAACTGAATTAAGTTTTTACTCTTAAAATATGCTGGTTCAGCGCTGAATTGCTCTGAGACTCGAGTCCGGGTTACTACAAACTTGCGCACATGTTACTCTTGATAAACTAATTTTTAACTGTTTGACTTTGTTCAACTTTAAATATACTGAGATCATGGCTGAGTAAACATAAAAAGATAAGAGAAATTTTAATAGAAACAATAAAAATGGTCAAAACACTATTTTGGACTTATATGACAAATATAAACTTCTCACTTCTTTGTAGTCAAAAGTGGAAACAATTAGCACAATTATTCATTATAGTCTACATAATGCATTCAGATAGATCAAAAAATATTTGTCTCAGAAAGCCAGGATTTATTCAAAAATTAATAAATTATTTACTTTATCAAACATTACGTATATCCCAAGCACATCAAAGCGTCTGCACGGTTTAAATTTTTGCTTCTTATGAACAACGATTTCGCACCAGTAGCATCCAACATCCAAGAATTGAACCTAAATACAATTATTCTCACTTTAAATTACATCGTAGGATTTTGTGTTATTTCTTGTCCTTGAAGAAGATTGCTTCTCCGGTGAGCTATTTAGCTTTTGATTAGTAACGCAATTGCATCAGTAACTATAAAGAAATTATTTTAAATAGAAAGAAATTTGGATTTATTAATCTTAGCAATCATAGAAAAATCATATATGGTTCTTATTAATCATGCAAAGATCAGGTATACTTTTTTCTAACCTTAGAAAGCTCATACATTATTCTTTCTAATCATTGAAAGATCATACTAAGAAATTTTGTTTGTCTTCTGTGAAGCTAAATATATTCTTTATATTTAACAAGAATGTTCATCCCGTGTCGATGGTTAATTCGAATAGAACGATAAGTCAAGAATAATTCATTTTTGATTACTACATCTTCTTCTAATATGTACCTGAAAAAATTTTGCGCCGCTTGCTACTAAGTGTTGTAATTTCTTGCTTCTCAAACTTAGGTGTCTTAAAACTGAAAAATATCTTTTGTAGTGCTATAATGACGAGTACGCAATTACAACTGATACCATAAAATATGTTGATGTTAGTTATAAAACAATTAATTTCCAGCAAAAGTTCTGCACATAAAATGAATGTTTTTGCGGATGCAAGTCGAGCTAAATAATTGAGTTTTTAATTCAAAAATTATTCTGCAAACAATAAATTCAAAAGTCGATAAATTACTTTTCCTTGACTGTAAATAATTGCAGTACCTAGTGTTTTGTGTTCAAAAACATTTCGGAAGTTTTTTAAAACTTTTTACATTTTGCAATAGAATGCATTAGAGAACACTGACTTTGCAGCTTTTTGAATCAATATTGAAAATTGATGTTATCTCAAAATCACCAGCAATGCTCAGATTAGGGACTTCTCTCAATCAGTTGAACTCTTTTCGATCGTGAATGCTGCATTACGCACAACACATATCACAAGGTCACCATTTGAGATAGTGATTTGTAAAGTTAGGTAACTAGTTTATAACTTGGAGATAGATTTGGCTAAAGTTATAAACAGCTCGGAGCAGAAAAGCTGTCATTTTACCCTTCATTAACTTCATTCGTTGCCGTTTCTTGCTTAAAATCATTGACGGATTCTCAATAAGCCGAAAAATTTTTTACTGATGCCAAACAGACCCTAGTTGTGGGGGGGGGGGGAGGGGGAGGGGTATTTCCCCACCTTAAATACGCGTTCGAACTACTAGTAAGGGTCGACCTAAGGTCTTTTCATAAATCGACCAACGGTCTTTTCGTATCCCGTATCGGCGCCCAAACAATACTTGATTATTAAAACTGATTTTGAATTTCAAAATAAACAATCGTTCAGAGTCAATTTATGAGGCCAAAATCAGCACAATTGAAACAACAATCATAAACCAAATTTTTCTTTTAAAAAATAAACAATGGTAATATTAAATCGCGAGTTCAGTTATGTAACAATAGTCAATAATTAAAATCTGCCAAGAGCGCGAATAAACAGTTGCTAAACAAGATGTATTTTATATTCAATTGAAACTTTAGACTACAATGCTATAAAAAATTAATAGTAAAAATTAACTCCAAAAAAATGATGAAGAGAGTTAATTAAAATAACTGCATTCTTTCGTAAATGAAAAATCGGAAAAAAATTTAAAATACGTTGATCAACAAGTTACATTCCCTCGCCAAAACTAAAGTGAACAACTTCGGTGAACTTATAACTAAAGGCTTTCTTAAACGCAAACCGCAACAATTTTCTACTATTTGAAGATTTCAATTCTCTCGACCTTGTTCGTTCATACCGCGATAGATATTGTTCAGCAATCCTTGCATGATTTTTAATACCGTTAAAAATAAAGTTTTATTTTTACCACTGGATAATAAAAGTGATGCTGCTATAGTAAGATATTCATAAAAATACAGGTCGAAAATGACAATTTTCGACTTTTAAGAACGGTCAAAATTTTGATCATTCTTCCCAACAACTACCCGTTATTTCAAACCATTTTAAATTTTGACACCATTTTAAATGGAGTATTGTCTCTGAAAGTTAGGAGATTGCTCATAATTCGGCCTTTTGAGCCCAAATTTTGCCTTGTTCTTTTTGCTGCCACCGCAGATTTCAGCCTGGCTTGCCCGGCACAAGTTGGGTCTGATTTGGGGATTGATAAAGATAATAGAAGCGCATTAGGAGTCGCTTCCTGCAAGATCCCGGGCTAATCTCACCCTCTTGGGTGAACAAGATTAATCTGGAGAGTGACATTGTGAAATTGTTGCATAACCCAAATATCATTCTGAAGTGGAGCAATTTCCTGAAAATTTATGTAAGAATTGCGCTGGAAAGGGAAAGAAATTTACGTATGAGGTGAGCTGCAAATGCGCTGAACATTGAACAGGTCAGCTTGTTCACCGCATTAAGTACATAGTTTCGTACACCGGCCATTTCTTACAGATATATTTACATTTTTTCAAAGATAAAATGCGCTGAAATTGCGCGTCCAAGAGATATAAATACCAAAGTGTTATCATTTTTCTAAGAAGTTATTGTTCCGACCCACTTTAGTGAGGGAGGAACTATATACTCAAATGGGTTTTTTCTGTTCAGTCAATTTTGGCCGATCGATATAATCATCGTAGAGAGTTGTGCGAGGTATAATTAGAAAGACCGTCCAGCGCAGAATATGGAATTGAAAAGATTAATTTTTTATTTTCGCTTCCTACAAGGAGCTATCGGGATTTGAAGTGTTGTTAATAGGAAACAATATTCCGTTGTTTTTATTCACATTTGCCTAATTGTTGACCAAATTACCGCAAATTGCAGACATTTTTTTGTCAAAAATGGGACCAAATATGTTCTTGTAGCCAATTTTCTTTAAGTTTGCTGGGCGTAGACACCTTAAAACTGCAATCATATTCTTCGTAAGCTCCTAAAGAGAGCTACTTGTACTCCAACTGGTTATAAGGTTGTTCTGGAATTAAAATTTTGTAAGCTTTACGCATATTTAAACTCATTGATTATACAAAGAGTTATAATTATTTCAACATAACGAAAAATGTTGTTTAATGATTGATCTATTTTGCAAGCATTTGACCAATTGAGCGTTTTTCAGACGTGAAGCAAAATAAGGGCTGATCTTGATCTCACCGTGGATCCATACGGAAAAAAGTTTTTAAGATTTTAATGGGGAACGATTTTGTTTCAGAATATTGCCGCATTTAAAGATTTTATGTAAATTAGTGACAAAAACTTCAAATCAGGGCTCTGACAGATACTGTTTACAAAAAAAGTCAACAAACTTATAGTACGATTTGAAAGTTAAGCTCATGGTTTTTATGGCTCTGTCCATTTGTTTAGAAATTTTATTGACCTCTTATGTTTTGCTTTCATTTGTAAAAAATGTTGCAATCCAATGACATAGTTTCCCCCAATCAAAGCTTCAATTAGCTTTTTATGGGTGGTAAATTAACCTAGACCATGCTTCCAGTAATTATCTAATGTCTCTTGTGACTTTGAATATATACTTTTTAAGAAAATTGTTGAAAATCAAGAATTTGCAACTATTTATCTTATTTTTCAGTAAAAAAATTGCGGTATCTTTTTTTCATGTTATTTATATTTCATCATCTGTAACGTTTTTTATCTAATAGTTTCTTGGTTTTGACACCACCAGTTTTCACTTTCTTTTTTTTAGCATAATGGCACATTTTATAGGTTTATTTTGTTTCCTCTTCGAATTACAACTTTATTGACACGTTCATTTGAAGGAAAGCATAGTTGGTAAAATGAACACTGTATAAAAAAGCTTATCCGAATATTTTATATGATTTTGCTGTATAATTTATGCTTTTAGGCTGAGGGACAGTTCTCTAGCAAAATTTAGCGAATTCTTGTTCTATATGCCTGTGTTTGTCTTACTTTCCTTTGTTGTACAATAATTATCTGATAATGATTTGTCGCAATTGCTTTTCTAGATATATATGTACCTGTTTAAAGATTTGAGTTGAAAGCTATTTTTTAATGATTTTCCTAATTAACTTTTAAAAGAAGATTTTTTCGCAACGGTCTCATTTTGCACATTTTTGTCACCATGCAACTCAATATCATTAAATAAGAAATCTAAAAACTTTTTTTAATCGAAACATTTTTTCTCTATTACTTATATGTTTTGAAGTGTGGCATCGACCATTAATTTCATTAAAAAAACTTTTGAGAAATCTAAGCCGCCCAATTTTTGTTGATTTTTGTTGTAATTTCTACGTAGTCCTGTTATAAGCAAGACCCGTTGATGTTCAGATGGAAGCAAATGATGCATTACAGTTTTTGCAGATAAAATCAATAAAATATAAAGTCTTGAACTCTGTGGTGTCGAAAAATTGTTTAATTTTGGCTTCTGCTTGTAATTGTTGCTGTTTTGTAAGCTCATGACTTATTCTCATTAATAACATGCTCAATTGGCTCTCTGAGTGGTTTTAATTTAATATGTCTCTTATAGTTGAAAACTTCTTTTGCTATGACTTTTGAAAGCACTTGTTTTCAGAAAAGTATTTGCATTTTGCGCTTCGCCATTTTTAATGATTTCAGTCGATTTCTTGCTTTTTCTCTGTAAAGAAAGGTCTCAGCCCGTTTCCAGTGAGCATTAATTTAACGTTTACACCAATTTAAGTTTCAACCATTTGTTTTTTTTAGCTTTGTTAATACTATTACTACGAGATTTTATAAACTGTTTGAGTTTTTATATGTTTGTACATTTTAAAGGGTTTTTGATTTCTTTTTAAATAATAATAATAATGGTAGATCCCATTGGTTATGAAGTATTACGCAATTGAACATTTTTAATGCTCTTATTGACCAGCTTATTGTTTTAAAGGCTTCACTGCCCTTTCGAGCAAAAGTGAAATGAACTTATTGAGTTTGCGGTTTTTGGTCCTTTTTTGTAGTTGTTTGACGTACCTTGGATAATGTTGCAATTGCTTCCTATGGAGATATAAATGACCATATTGAGGGACTTCGGCTAATATCTAATGAGTTGTTTTGAATTTATTTTGAATTTAATTGTTTTCAAAAATAGAAACGGTTTTTGAAATTCGCACCTTTTTGCCCTGTTTTTGTCGACCTATTGCCCGGTCGACCTATTGCCCCATATTTTTCTAAGGAAGTATACGTTGAATTGTTTTGTTTAGATTTTATCTGATGCAAGTTTGATCTTGTTAGGATTTCTTAATATCGACATCTAGTTTTGGTCGTTATTAATGTTTGTTATTGGATTTTTGCTATCGTCTTTTCTAGTAGTCCCATTAACAAACAGTTTTATTGGCCCTCTAACTTGGCATTAATTTGTTCCGTTAGAGGTTTATTAAACGATATGTATATTTTTGAAAGAATTCATACTCTTCATCATTTAGTAGACAATCGAATCAAGAACGCGGATGAACGGGGTCGGAACATTATTTGCGTACACACAATACCGAGCCTCTTTGTTACAATTTGTTTCAAGAAGATCAATGATTAAAAATTAAGCTTTTATTTCAGAAATCATCACCTAATATAATCACACTAGGAAACATTGGATAGAAAAGTAGGTGCTCTAGTTAATTTTGGTATATTCCATCTGCTAAGCCAAACTCTAATTGTTAGAAGAAGAAGCTTCTCTTTTTTCTACAATTTTATATCTTTTCTACCCCCTGTAGAAATTGAAAAATCAAACTCAAGCCAGAATAATAAAAAAGACTCGAAGGTAAGATAATTGCAAAATCATTCGGAACTCCAACTATGAAGCTTTAATAATTTTTTTTAAAATAGAAAACCCGGATTGACCACCATGGTTAATTCTTGGCAACCATATCCAGGCGATGTATGGCGTTATATAAAAAGTGCCAACCATACACCTGATCATACATATACTCGAAACAGGGGCTCAGAAGGCACTAAATTATCCCACTTGACTGTTGCATACCAAAAAATGTTCAAATGCCAAACCCTCATATATGCCATTTATGGTTTCTTGAATGCTAGTCAGGAACCATAGATGTGACACCATTGAGGTTAACGTAAGGTGTTTTAATGCTTGAAAGTGCAAACCGTGTTCTCAAAAACCCTAAAAGTGGATCTAAGAATTTGCCATGGAAAATTTGGATCCCATGTATGGTTTTTTGGATCCCATACAGGAACCATGGATGTGACTTTGTTGAGATACATGACTCATATCATTTAATTGACCTAGACATGCATGCCAAACCCTCGGGTTGCCGAAAAACAAGAAAATCCCATGCAAATCTTTACAATCATGGTAAGATCATGCATGGAACTTTTTGAATGGCCTGTACGGAACTATATATGGTTCTTAGATATGGTTGAAAGTTCAACCCGGGAAGACAATAGCAGTGTAGGGAAAAAAACAAAAATCGACCTCTTCAGGGGCTTATATTTACGTCCGTGCTTCAAACGAACTAAAACGGATGAAAACACTAGGAAAAAGAATCAAATAGTTATAAACATCCTCCACCATACTTATAAATATAACAACCCCAATAACTAAAGCGCTCGAAAATTGTAATAACCTCGTAACATTTTGAATTTATTTCCAAGGCTGCGTTATACTTCTTCGTATTAAAATTCAATTATTAAAAATTAATATTACTAAAATATTACCTCTTATTAAAAATTAATATTACTAAAAATTAATTTTGAATTAAAATTTCAGTGTTGAAAATTGCCTGACTTTAATCAATTGAGACATAAGTTAACATGAGGTACAAAATTAACTTAAAGTTTGGTCAAACTAGTAAAAAGGAATTAGTATATCGCATTAATTTCTAATATAATTTGCAAAAAAATTTTGGAATGACACAAATTATCCAAAGGCATTTCTCAGACAATATTATTATTGTCGTCTGTTTTTAATTTCGAATGAAATTAGCATTTTCTTGCAACTAAAATAAAAAAAGCAAGACCCTCTGATATTTTAAGTTCCAGCGTTACTAAGGAGCACAAACTTGATAGCACAAACAATCAGAACAAACTTTTTAGAACAAAATAAGTAATTTTAAGAAATAGTTTGTGGCTTCATTAAATTGGACAATGGAGGTCAACCATTTGTTTGTTCGTCGATTTTGGAAATTAAGCAAAAATGATATAGAGTCAACCCTTTTTCTCAAGCTTACGGGGTTTAAGAGCATTCTCATAATAAACGTGATAGTTTCAAAGAAGATTTTAACAACTAAAAAAGAGAGTGTTAAATAAAGAGAGAGCGCAAACCTAGGCAACATGGTCAGAGAAATTTCACATAAAACGACAAAAATTCAAAATTGACAAAATTTAGGCCAACAATTCAAAGTTATGAAGAACACTTTAATTGTCAAATTTAAGTATTTTTATCTTAATATGATATACCGTGGCATTCATCCTAAAATTAACACAAATATGATATGAAATATTCAAAACAAACTAATGAAAGTAAATATTGAAAAATGTGCCAGAAAACATAGCGCTCATAAAAATAAGTTCGCAGTTTGGTTTTTTATTTTGAGCAGGGTGGGGGTAGATCTAAATCTGACTTTTTCAAATCAAAAATGCGTTTGCAGATTTTAATAAAAAAGGATCAGAGAAGTTCACAAAGACTTAGAAATAGCAGTTTCTCTGTTTTTTATCTACGTCTATTGGCCATAGTGTTAGCAAAAACATTGGATAAGGTGTTCGAAAATTTTTGAATTGCGGAACAGTTTAGGTACATCGCTAAAGAAGCTACCCTGAACAAAATTAATTTTAAGAACGATTGAAAATTTAAATCTCACGTATTGGGAATATATTTGGCCTATATCTCCCTGCTCTACTTCTGTGACGTCAAAACAAAAGGTGGGAGTAAGAACAGAAAACTACGTGTAGATTAAAGAAAAACGGCTACTTCCATTCAAAGACTGAAATGATTTTACTCTATTTAGATCGACCTCAGAAAATTTCCTGAACATGTTGAGAAATTGCAGCTACACAGAACTATTACTAGTTTCGGGAAGAAACAGATCTCTCATGTTGTTTCATGTTGAAATTATAAAAGCCAAACTGGCGAAAAAAACTATAAGTTAGATCATTAGACTCTTCAAACATCGTGTGAGCTCTATTAAAAGTTAGTTTTTGTTAAACATGACAAATAAATTCCCGATCTTTAGCCTGATTTCAATTATTCTTGCCATGAACCCTCCAACAATTGCAAATCCCAGAATGAAGCCTCGGAGTATTGCATATTTCAAAAATGAAAAATGCGAAAGAGTTCCAAACTCTGTGTTCAACTCTTATTGCTCCCTGACCACTTCAGGGGATATGGATAGCAGTCCAAAGGTAAAGAAATTATAACTATGAACCAAAACATGAGTCAAAATTTGCGGTACAGATGCGCATATTAAGCTATGTTCGGGTCCTCATTCAAACTAATTTATGAAATTACCTATGCTGATGAGTTTTGCCTATCAAAATACCACCAATGCATGTCGAACTCATCTTTAATCCAGACTGGAGCTCTGTAAGTAAAACTAAAAAAAGTTGCTGTTTTTAGTTTGAGCAAAATTTTCCCAGCCCTCCAACCAAATATCACCTCAATTAAACGCCAAATAAACAGGATAGAAGACATTAATCGAAGCAAAAAAACAAGAAAATTATGCTAAATTTTAGATTGCGAAAAGAGATAAATTTGACTTTTAATTAGGAAATCCCATCTACCAGATATGAAAAATTTTTCTCAAATATACATGACACAAACATTTTTTCTCAAGCTTTTTGTGACCAGTTTCCATTTCTTCGTAGTTTTACCAAAGCACAATTCACTGCCGGTTTTATTTTAAAAATCTTATTGTAGCTTGAATGTTGTCAAAGCGCTGATCTACACAAAGCTAAAAACAAAACCAAAAATCTTGGATATGTGAAAGATTTCGCTGGCGACAATTTAAAAAAACGACATTTATTCCCTTTTGCAGAAATTATATTGAATTTTTTGTACGTGAGTACCTGAAACCCACGCAAAAATGGTCTCGAAGTTAGGAAGAAGTTGCTAATTTTTCAATACATGTATTCAGTTGTCAAGCCTGCAAAACTGTATAATTGAGTGGGAAAAAATGATAGGAACACAAACGAACCGCTATATAACAAATTATAAAATGATTCAAATACGCGGTTCAATTCATACCGTTTCTTAAAAAAATAGATAATTAAAACGGAAATCTGTACTAATCAATCTTTTACCACAGTCTACTTCCAAGATGATAAAAACAATTACTTTTAGTTCTCAGAGACAATAGCCAGAAGACCACAAGGTTCAAAAATGCCGCAAATTTTTATAATAATTTAGGTTACTTGAAGTGTGTCTCTAATGCCTGATAACAATTTTGATATATAGAATTTTGCTATTATTATTATTATTATTATTATTATTATTATTATTATTATTATTATTATTATTATTATTATTATTATTATTATTATTATTATTATTATTATTATTGTTATTTTTATTATTATTATTATTATATTATTACTATTATTATTACTATTATTATTATTATTATTATTATTATTATTATTATTATTATTATTATTATTGTTATTGTTATTATTATTATTCTTATTATTATTATTATTATTATTATTATTATTATTATTATTATTATTATTATTATTTTTATTATTATTATTACTATTATTATTATTATTATTATTATTATTATTATTATTATTATTATTATTATTATTATCATTATTATTATTATTATTATTATTATTATTATTATTATTATTATTATTATTATTATTATTATTATTATTATTATTATTATTATTATTATTATTATTATTATTATTATTATTATTATTATTATTATTATTATTATTATTATTATTATTATTAAGGTTCTTAAGATAAATAAAACTTTGCTTCAGCAGTAAAAAAAGAAGAACTCTTTAAGAACTATCCCTTGTATATCATACAATTTGTGTTTTTTTTTTACAAAAATAAAACTTTAGGGCGTAGGCATCATCAGTAAAAAAAGTTTCGTTATGCAATTTTCGCATTTTGAATTAAAAAACCAATCTGTGCTTTTTTTTCAGTGTTCCGAGATTGAATCATAGAGACATTGGTTTAAAGGGAAAGCTTTTTGAAGGCAAAACAAGAACAGCAAAAAATTTTCATAAAATCTTTTATCTCAAACACATACACAGTATCACGCAATTCGCTCAGTAAAAGGCGTGACTAAGCTGTACTCCTTTACCTTTTTAAATTATTACATCAAGTATCATCTGTCAATTTGTATTGTTTCAAGTACAACATAATCCGCCTATTCTGTGCCATTGAGAACACAGGATAAGAGGTCGATCATATGGAAAAATAAGCAATCTCAGGGACAAAAGGGTACCTTCCTACCTCAATTACGCGTTCCAGAACGCATATGAAATTGACCTCAATTTTTTGATACTTTGAATCACAGTATTTTCAAAACTAACATTGCTGTTTTCAAACCAAAGCAATTTCAAAAATGATCTTTTCTTACCCAATATGGTACAATAAGGCTCTTTTTGTCCACGACAATTTCATTTTTGTTCTATATGTTTAGTAGATGAATGAATGAATGAATGAATGAATGTTTGATCAGCAAAATAGGAAACTTTGCATAGCAAAAAAAGTGATAGATTGTATGCAGATTTGGGCTTTGCACAATCGAAAAAAAAAATAAAAAGAAAATGATAACATTGAGATTACAAAATATAGTGTCAATTAATTGTCAAAAAGATCAGTTTTTCAATTAAGTGTGATCAATTAGAGTGATTTTTTTGCCCCTGTTTTGTCTTCTGCGAACTTACAAAGATCTCGTTAAATAAGACCATTTTTAGCTTTACAAGATCAAATTTTATTAAAAAAAAATCATGTTGTTGTGGCAAAGTTGCCTTGGACGATGGAATATAAAACAAAAAAACTTTTATACTTCAATCGATGACGAGAGAATTTTAATAGTGGTCAATGACATTATTTCCGTAACCAAATTTGACCAAACCCGAGTAGAAATTACACCGATTAGCCCCCCACCCTCGGATTACCCCCCAAACTGATTTAAGAGTAGGGGTTAATTGTCTATGGCGGGTAAAATGATTTAAGATTAGGGGGTAATGGGGAGCAAGAGGGTATTGTTAGGTTTTACCCCCCAAAAAGATTAGGGGGTAATTTTAGGGGGGGGGGGGTAAAACGATGCAATAGTTCTTTCAAGAGTCTAATTTGTCAAACAATTTGGTCATTTATCGGTCAACCCATGGTCGAGCCCGACTACTTAAATTTAACAAACGTTTTAGAATAGCCATTACGGGTCAACCACAATTTTTTCATAACCATAATCAATTGGTTTTCAATGATTGACTTTGGAAGGAACTTTTTTGTCCAGGTATTCTTCACATACGACAGTGAACTCAACCCCGGTGTCTGCTCTGAAGTGTTCTTTACGAAGTCTGGAGAAGAACTAGAATATAAAGGATGTAATCTATGCATCCAAAATCTTTACAAAAAGATCGCCGACTGTCAAAATAGCTGCCAAAATGGTCAAACAAAATCTTCCTTACGATGGAAAAGAGGAAGAAATTCCCAAAAAATAGAGACTAGTCTTACAAAAGATTTGTTCAGTGAGAACGAAAATCTTTCAATGTATAAGCGAACAGATCCCGTAGAATCATCGCCGACAAAAACTACAACGACGCCAACAACATCAACAACTAATAACAACAATTTTATGGTCCAAAATTCCAATGAGGGAATCTGGAATGACGAATGCTATGATGCTTCTGGGGAAAGTTCCAGCGATTCTGGAAGCCTTTCTGGGAGCAGACCTCGCATCGATTCGGATGAATTATCGGAAATTGTTCAACAACCAAGTTCGGGTTCGGATACAGATAGTGATTTTGTTCACTACAAGCCGAGTTATAGAGCGTATCGGAAAAACAGGGCTGGTTATAAACAGATGATGAAAGACGGCAGCTTTGATGGAATGGTTAAAAGGTCGCCCAAGATGTTCACAAGAAGGCTCCGACTATGAATTTTGAAAAACAGTCTCTTGTTCCAACTATGCTTCAAAAATTCCAAATTTTTCATTTTGGTGAGGTTGGGTTTTTCTATAAGGAAATTAGGATTGTGTCAAATTGAAAAATATGACAATCAAAAATAAACTGAACACCGTGAATCAAAATGTACAAATAACTCAAACTCATCGTAACTGCTGTTATTAATAATGATCATAAATTGAAGTTCAATAATTTTTTGTCAGAAAACAAAAGCGATTGATTGGGCGTATTCTTGGAAAAACCGAAAGAAACAATTGCTTGAAAATTGGCGTGTACTTTGTAGGCATTTTTCAATGAAATCCGAGCAATATTCAATGGCTGGCTTATTGGTTGACAAGCATTAAAGAGTTTTCTAACAGTAAACTGCCTCAAGATCTTTTTACTCGGAAAGTTGGCACATTTTATTTGCACAAGTTTCTCTTAAGAAACAATCTCAGTCTCAAAAAAAACATTTTTAATCCAGATTTGTGTTTTAGAGGAAATCTAAGCGGAAATTTTGTTAGACTTTCTTATTCTTTATGTTGTTTTTCAGACTTACAGTTCATAGAAACAAAGCTTTCATGGAAAACTTTTTGAACAGTCTGCTAAAATTATTGTTATTTTTTGCTGATAAACGTGGTAAAATTATAAATTTTGAAACCTGTTTATTGAGACTACTTTTGAGAATTCTAAATTTTAAAACCAGAATTCACATCATGTATAAAAAGTTCAATAGTTTTTAGCTTACATAGCTGTTACAATGGCGCCCCGAATACTTATTTGTGCCTGTTCAAACTAATCAATCCATTAATCAATTCCTTGATCTTTATTTGATTTCTCGGTCTATTTAATATGAATAGTCAAAAAACAAAAGATTAAGTATCTTATTAGGGGATATGGAGAGAGGTTTTGTCTTTGATTTGGTTTTACTGTCAAATTGACTAGAATGTCATATTCAGAAGAATAAAATGATTTCTAAAACAATTCTTGCAGATACACAATTTTTCTAGAAAGAGCCTAGAATAAAGCCTAGAAAAAGCCTAGAAAATACTAAATAAAGCAGAAAAGAGTTTTTTAATTCAAAAAGAACGCAAATACTAGAAAAATTGCTCCAAACATGTCCAAGAAATTTATAGAAGCACAACTACTGAAAACAGAAAACGTCTTAAACTCTGAAAAAACATAGTTTGAAGCAACACAAAGAGTTTTAAAAAACATAAAAATAAAGCTTACAAAAGAAATGCTAAAACTGAACTAGTGTTAATTGAGGACCGTAAATGCGAGGATCAGGGAAAGACAGAGATTTGAGTCTTTTGAATCCATTGCAAAAGTTTGTGAAAGTAGGGTTGTGGTATCACGAACGCGGCTGTATCAATATCAGAAATACGTTTTTTTAAGCAAAACGTGCTTACAAAATGAACAAAAAAAGGCAGATAATAGTCAAGGCATTATTATGAAATACATGCTTTGCAACTTAAAAAATTTGCCTTACAAAAACTTATAACAGTAGCTAAAACCGGATGCAAAGCATTCATAGATGAAAAAAATCATTATATTTTTGCAAACGTCATTATCAACAAAAATTACACCGCTAGTTAATTTTTTGCTTATCATCAATTGTTGCCCTAAATTATATGTATTCTTTTTCCAATTTCTCCAAACTTTCACGAATGTCATTGTTTTTATATAAACAGAGAACTTTTTTTCAGTTAAAATTCTCCATTTTCATCCTTCTTAGTTTGCTGAAACTTTTTATTCTCTTTGTAATCCCTTTTCTTCTTGAATAATTATCTGTATGATTATTTTTTGAAATGATTTTTATGAACGTAAGGAATACTTCTAATGCTTTATTATGTTTTTCTATTTGGCTTGGTAGACTTTTATTTTACTCTGATGAGTTCTACATTAATCAGCCTAAAAACTACTTAACTGAAAACCTTTTTCAGTTCAAAAATTTTTAATTAAATGTAATTACGTTTTAAATGGTTCTTCTGGGGTTGTAAATCAAAATTAAATTTTGAGACAGCGTTCGTTTTTTGTTTTAATCACACGTTTTATCCCACATAACCGAATCCCCCGTTTAGAAGAAAACATCTAGAGTGACTTGTTTTAGTGCCTTAAGCAAACGCCAAAAATTGTATAAGTTTCCTTTAGAGCTCCATTTTATCTCTTTTTATCTTCCGTGCTTAAGTTGGAACTTTAAGCTTCAAGTTTTGTGCAGTGATTGTCCATTCGTCTATAGAATGGGGCTTATGAAAAACCATGCTTGACCATACGGTGCTCTGAAAAGACCTTGCGCGACTCAATTGGCCCATAAAAAGATTTAAACTCGACTCTGCTAGCATCCCGACATTAACGTGACTCCAATTTCTGCAGCTGGACCCTATAGCTCAATCCAGTTTTCTGTTTTACTCGACACCAGTTCTACTGATATTTAAAGTTCGAATTTAGTTTGACTCAAATTTGATTAAATTTGTGTGTATTAAAAAATCATGTTCAGTCAAGCCAGAGCTCTTCAAACGAAATTTAAAAAATGATATGGAAGTTGTCCAATGTATGAACAGTATAGAAGACCCAAACATTTAGGTTTAACTATTCGTGAAGTATGTTTTTGCCAAAAAATGTTTTCAGTTCCATTTTCATGACTTTCAATGATTTTTTTAACAGTGTGTTAAGTTACTTTTTCAGCTGCGGCAGTTTTTTCACCACATGTTGTGTTCACTTTGTAATTCTCAAGGAGTTGGTAGGTTGAATTGGGACAGTTAACAAAGCCAAAAGTGTGCCATCAACTTAGCATTATTAATGATTTTTTTTTTCATTTTAACTGTTTTTGGTGCATTCTTCCGCAACAATCTTGAAGTCTTTGCATAAATTGAGACTATGGTGCAAATTGACGGGTAAATAAACCGATACACAACGGCTAAATAAAGAGTGAGCTCAGCATTTTGCTGTCTTTTTATTAATCAAAATTTAGTTGATTGTTATGACAGTTACTGTATATTTTTTGTTAACATCTTTACTAACTTGGTATCCAGTCTATAAAAGCAGTGTTTTTGACACAAGTTGTCAAAAATATTGAAGTATCGATTTATTCAGGACCAACTTGGTTAATTTTGAGAGACCACAAGTTATAAATAATAAATAAAACTTGCCGCTTGCTTCTCTTTTCCACTTTCCAGTTTTAATGTCTGTTTGAAATAATTGCCAAAGGAAACGAAAGCAGAGGCATATAAATTGGCTTTAATGTAATAATTTGTTCTTTTGCATGTATCAAAACAAAACCGCAGTAGTAGCTTAATATCTTCAATTTAAATTTGTATTATTATACCGATATATGCAAAAAGACAAGCAATATTTTTCTTAAATTGTGAACTAAAATTTCTCTGTTTAAATTGATTTTGTAATGTATGTTGTTGAAATTTGACCAATAGAAATCGAGTGAAAACTGCCGGTCTCGAAGGAGAAAAAAGGACCAAATTTAATCTTGAATTAGGCAAATAATTTCTTGCTCATTTTCAAATCACTAGTCGCTATCAATGTGTATTATATAATAAAAGTACGAGCAGGCCTAAGAAAAAAAAACGATTCTTATGCGAGAATAAAGAAAGTGCTGCAATTTTTTATTACTGCTAAGTTGCGGGCAGTTTTCCGGTGAGGTAGAATAAATCAATGCGTTGAAAAAACCGTGGCTTTTAATTTTGAATTATTATTAGGTTTGCATTTTCTAGCTACAAAGTTAGACAGAAAGAGCATGACAAATAATTGCTCGAACAATACGAAAACGTGAACTTGAACTTTAATTTGCTTGTTCCCGAAATTGGTTAATATTAAAATATTGATTCTTTCTGCTGTCATAACTCTATGAGACGCTAAATTACCCAAGTTGAGATGCACTACCCCAGCCAGCTCTGATGAAGCCGCCTTGGGTCGAGCACAAGGGGTATCCGACCCCGCCCCGAGCATAATCGGCTCCCCCAGTCATTTTCGAATAGTTATCTTGCAAGATCTTGCAGTAATCTTGCAAAATCTTGCAAGACGATACATTGACTTGCAAGATTTTCTACCAAAATCTTGCAAGATAGCCATTCGTCTTTCAAGAATTTTGCATAATATTCATTCATCTTGCACACATGCAAATAATGGCAACATAACTGAACTTGACCAGCATGAGTGAAATACAACTTTCCGCAATTTTTTTCTAATTACCGCAAAGGTTTGCAACAAAAATGACATCATAATTTCTTTTTTTTTCTGCGCAAAAAGATAAGAAATATTGTATGATAATTAAATAACGAAATAAAAAAACCTATAAGAAAATAATTATAAATAACATCACTTTTTGAAAAACATAGCAGAGTAACGTTTAAAGATTAGATTGAGAATTGAAATTGTGGAGATCCTAGAAATTCAAAGCAACAATTCGAATTTTTTTAGTAATTTTTATCTGTGCTTGTAGTGTTCAACTGAATAGATTAATTTTGCTCACCTTGCATAAAACACAGATAGATAATCTAATTATGTGTTCAAATTATCTTAAAATACGGCTAATATATCCCGAACAATTTCTGCAAAATGAAATGTAATGCACCTGTATCAACCAGTGAGAGTATAGAACTCGACCGAAACGAAATCGCAAGAACCTTGTAAAATAACCATTTATCTTGCAATATCTTGCAAGATAGCCATCGTCTTGCAACGTCTTTTAAGATAGCCATCATTTTGTAATGTCAATTGGTGTACTCTATTGAATTGGAAAAAATTGACGTTCATATTTTTGTAAGCCTTCTCTGTTCATCCATGGAAACAATTATTTCACATATATAAAAACCATTATTTAGTCCATATCATGTTTTTCTTTTTTCTGCTCATCAAACAAATTTGGCCTGTTTCTAAAAAACTGTTGCTTTGGTGGTTCATTAAAATTTTCTGCTTCTGACCCGACCGTTAAAGCTCTGGGAAAGGCCTTATTCAGACTATCCTGACCACCTAACCAGACTATGCAAACTCTAGAGTGTACCTTGTTCAGAACACCCAGTTTATAGAATCACCTCTGATCTGATTGACCACTCTGTGGACAAGTCTGTGATCAGATTAAACAGCGACAATTTAGGTAATTCTTTGATAGGACAATGTAGGACTTTGGGTTATGAACGAATCAAGTTTCCACTTTCTCAGAATCATTTAATATTTTTTCTGTGACACTGCAGCTATAAATTTTGCACTATTTCATAGATTTTTCATAGATTTTAACATCTCGATATGAGGCTACATTTCTTTTTATGGGACGAACGTTCTGAAAAATTTAAGAAACCAAACAATTTTTTAAGGCTGAAACATTGGCATTCCTCCATTATATTGTAAAGATGATTTTTTAAGACTGATTACTCTATTGAAATAAATGCTCGCTGCACCCAAAAATTCTCCGCTTTTTCTTTGCTATATCAATGTATCGATTCTATCAATATGTATCTCTTTCAATTTTTTGGTTATCATGTAAAGTTGTGTCTTCAGATCATGATGAGAGTGGAGGCAAAATACATTGGAAGAGAAGTCAATTCGAGAATTTTAAAAAAAAACAACGGCAGTTCTATCTGACTAGTAGACCAAACTCAATCATTTAATCTTAAAAAAAAACAAACAATGAATTGAAAAAAAAAAGATTGACAAGAAAATAGAACTGAAAATTATGTAGAACAAAATTTCAATGCTTCCTTCACTTAAACAACGAGCTGCAACATTAACCTGCCTGCGTATGAAAACTGCAATTCAAAAAAAAATTGATGAGCCGAAATTAAAACAAAAACGGAGCCAGTTATATCAAAATAATGAAAACAGAAACCAAGAAAATGTTGAGTTTCGTTGTTTTCAATCTTTTCCGTACTATCGCCGTTGAAGCCTAACTAGTATTATTCAGCTTGGCGTGAAAATGCTTACAAAGTGGTTTTTTCTGAGATATTTAAAAGTGGTACTGTTGAAGAGTTTATGCAAATTAAACTTGATTCTCTTCTTGATTAGTAATTTTCAGATTAATGATTACTCAAGAACAACATGGGACTTAATTTTGTTAAAAAACCTTTCACTTTCCATGTTCTCTCATGCCCCCCTGATCATTTAAATTTGTACAAAATTTTATAATTCTGTCAGTACCTGTTTGTGTCTTTTTCTAAATATGAAATTGAGGTGATAACATTTATTTATTTAACTTTATTTAACAAAGACTTTATTTAACCAAAAACTTAGCAAAACCTGCAAATAGCAATTTTGGCATTTTCCCTTTATATTTATTTTGCGTCAATAGAATTTTCCCTTTAAAATCGAACAAATTAAATATTTGTTGTTAAGAGAAAACCAAACAAGTCGAAGTTTTCTGTTTAATTCAGCAAAAAAATTTAAAAAAAAATATTACGCAGTTTTTTCAATGACTTTCAACTTTTTCGTTTTACTTGGCACATAGGAGTGACATCTAGCATCTGCAAATGGTACACACATATATATAGTTTGGTTTTCAACTTTTTAAATTTTCCTCCAGGATGGATATCTATCTAAAAATACAAGACAACATGAAAAATAGTGACTATGAATGCAGTTGTAACAGTGACAATAATAGGAAATGGTAACCAACTAAATTTTGAAATTAATTGGCTTTAAAATGCTTTTTTTGTTGATTTGTTTTGACTTTATCATTCAAATTTTACCGTAATATTAACTTGTGATTTTCAGAAAATTTGAATTTTATTTAACTTTTCGGTCCATAATTGATAATTTAAATGGCTTTTACTTCTTAGTTTAAGAAAATTATTGTTTTTTGAATTTGACCGAAAGGATGTATTTGGAAATCGGAAGTAGGTTCTTTTATCGAACAAATATGGGTTTCGTAAAAATAAACAGGTTTTAAAAACTACTCTTAACCTTATACGGCAGTTCATAAAACTCCTCGGATTAAATCTTTATTCAAACAAATGCGACCAATTTTTTTTTAGTTTGAACGAATTGAGTTTTTAATATCAAAAATAGAATTAGTTTAAAATAGCAACTTTTTAATTTTTTTTAATATTCCAATCCTGGGTGTACATTTAATAAAATAAAACTCTCTGAAAAACTGTGTCTGAAATTATCACAGTATAAATAGTAGGATATATGTTACCATCTCAATTCTGAGAATTTACTACTTAAAGTAATGTATTATTTTGCGGATTTGACTTTTGTTCTGGATCCTTTTTTTTGTAAATTTAATTTGTGGTTTCTAGAAGCCTTGTATTCTATTCAATCATTCGAATCTCCATTTTGTGAGTAAGAAGAATTTTAAAAATGGATTTAAAAAATTGAAAGAACAGGTTTTCTTGGAAAAACGGATGTATGATTTACAGAACAATTATCATTTTTAATTTCACACTGACAATTTGTTTTTCTAGTAGAGTTCCTTCAATCGGCTGTATAAATCGAATAAAAAATCTTGGCAGCTAGTATAAAAAACTGTCCAGACAAAAAATACGCTTCAGATTTTCTCTATTAGATTTGATGAGATTTTGCGCTGCATTTACCGCCCTTCTAACATATAAGGTTGTTCAATTTTAATCAAATTGTGCTAGTAGGGACCGTAGAGTAGTCAATCAGAGACACATTAGTGCGCAATTAGTTCGACTAGAAACTGTTTAGATCACAATTGTACCTGATCACCGAAATTATTGAGTGAATTTGGATCTGATCAGAAATCATTTCACGCTCAAAATTTTTGTTTATTTTTTTCCTAATTGTTTGAGTACGAAGTTATAGCTCTGCAATCACATCATTAAAGACAATTGTGGCTGATGAGAGGTCATTTCAAGCAAAATGGCTTTAAACAACTACTTCAAACTTTATACGGGGTTTAAAAAGCTCCTTCAGCTGAAATTTCGTTCGATTAATATGCGACCACAATTTTTCGTAATTCGAACGAATTGAGTTGTTATTATCAAAATTAAAATTAGTATGAGAAGCAGTTAATTTTGAAGAACTGTATATATTCTTATCCTGATGTATAATTAATACGAGAAAACTATCAGCGAAACAATGACTTTGACTGCAGTTATGACAGTATAGATAATGGAAATATGCTACACTCATTTTTGAAAACTTACTAATTAAAGTAATGCTGTTTTGACTGATGAGTTTTTTATGAGCCATTTTTTCGGTAGATTTAAAATCAAACATTTGATTTTCTATTGAATTTTTCGGGTCTACAGTTTGGGAATAAAAAGAAACCTAATTTCAAATTTCACTAACACAATGGATTTATAAATTTGAAACGAAAATGGATGTATGTTCTTTAGCACCAAGATAAATTTTTGTTTTTTGATGATAATTTATTGCTAAAGCGGAGTTCGCTTAATCGGCGGCAGAAATCGATATAAAGAAATCCGGTCAACACGTAAAGAAATTGACAAGAAGCATATACGCTTGAGATTTTCCTTATTAAATTTGATGACTTCCTTTGCTGCATTTACGTCCCGTCTTGAATTTTATGTTGTTCCTTTTCAATGAGATTGTGGTAGCACGTGGCTTTAACAATATTCTTTATTTCCCTAAAAGAGGCCATCACAAAGTCAGTGTTTTCCATAAGATTTCTTTAATTTATTTCTGATTTCCTTTTTAATTTTCTGATTTATCAAATAAGCTTTTCTTGGTAAAAATGATATATTGCATTCTCTATTCAGATTTCACATTCTAAAGTAATAACTTGATGTAGACTTTATTTCAAACTTTTCAGAACTTGAAATTGAGCACTTATCAAGCAAGTGTCGAAAACCACTATCACATCACAACAGATTCAGGCTGAAGTCTCAGATGGAACCAAACTCTGCTCAGACTCACTCGATTACAAGCCAGTTACTTCTACAAACTACAAGATGTGGTTATCTCAATATCGTAGTCTGATCAGAGACGAATTAGTGCGCAAATTAATCGGATCAAAGAAATTTTTGAGTGAATTTTGATCTGATCAGAAATCATTTCACGCTCAATATTTTTTGTTCATTTTTTGAACTAATTGTTTAACTACGAGGCTATAGCTCTGCAGTCAGATCTTGAAGAACAACTGAGGCTGATGAGAGGTCATTCCTAGAAAATTTTGATCGCAGGAGAAATTTTCGAGCACACCTACAATCAACCTGATTAGAGGTGGTTTCAAGCGCACTTCAAGTGTCAAAACAAACTTCTAAACAGAGTTTGATCAGAGGCCATTTCGGTTTGGGACGGTCTGATCGGAGATGGTTTCCGTCTGGGACCTCTGTATGGGAACGAGAATGACGCAAGGAATGCGGTGAAAATAAGAATACAATAATATTGTTTAACTAGTTTTTGTTTGGTGGAAACTCAAATCTTTAACTTTAATCATTCTTTACCCGGGTGATTCAACTATCAAGTGAGTAACCCTAACCCGAGGCAAATTCCGAAGAGATCTTAAAGAACCTGAAAACTTGTAGAGTTTTATCCTTCCTCACGGGCGGTGCATATCCTATAAGCAGTTTATCAGGTGAACGAATTCGGTGGAAATACGCGGAGGTACTAATGAAATGTTTACTCAGCAAATTAACTGAGGAAACTACACGGGCGGGCTAAAATTGGGACCAGGGCAAATCAAAGAAACCCTTAAATGCTAGCTTAGACGAATACTTATTCAACCTAACGGTCAAAAGGTGAATAGGTTTGGAGACTTTTAGCATTTCTGAGATATTAGCAATTTTCTGAACATTTATCTCAAAATTTCGGGAAAAATTTTTTGAAAGTCTCCTAGTTCCCGAAGTTTTATCAATAATTTGAACGATAGTTAAGGCTTAACTCACTGCAATAGATTCTAGAGCTTGGATTTATTTAGCAAAAAGATTAAAGAGTTAAAAGCTGCGGAAATTTTAAACAAAAAATTTGTTTATTTGTGAAAAAATTTACACGTATCCAGAAAATTTTTCAATTATCTCCGCGCTAATATATATATATTTCTACTAATTGATGAAGTTTTTCTCACGCATATATTTAACCATAGCTCCCTACTATTTGAATTAGTTTGACGTGAATATCTAAAATTAGACTTGATGTTCGACCATTTTAGTCGATTTTATAACCATTCGACTTGCACAGATACTATTAAAATGAGCTGTACATGAACTTGGGCGTACGGTTTACACGCTGTTTGAAATTAGATAACAAAAATATTGACGGAAAGCGCCCTGACGCGTAAGTTGAAATCAATTCAAAAACTAACTCATTATAACTATCAGGTTATAATAATATTACCAACAAAAATTTGTGCGGTTTCTAAACACATTGAATGCAATTTGAAATTATATCTTTCGCAGTTGAAGAAAACTGATGTTTAGAATATGGTACATGAAAACGTGTACATTACCAGCTCATGACCGTAGGTAAATTTAACCAGATTGAAGCCCCTCGAACAACGATGTCTTCAAATTAGCTTCCTCTATTGAACCATGAAAAACATATTTCCCTCTATTTTTTGACATTTAAACACACATTATCTGAAAATTCCCGAGTATCCTTTCCGAGTCCAAGAGATTATAGACTAAAAGTTATCATAAATTTTCATCAAACAGTTTGAGCCAAAATCATAGAAGCTGCCCAATAAAACAATAGTGCACAGAGACTGTGAGAATCTACAGTATGCTGCTAATAATTCCTCAGTTTAGAAACTACGATTGTCGAATTTATTGGCGATTCTTTTTTATCGTTTTTTCAATGCAAGCCATAAACTTTCCCAAAAAAATTTGGGGTTACTTTTATTTGATCAAAGCAAATCTTCAGTCCTTATGTTTCAATTGAAAATTGTTAGAAAGTTGTTGACTTAACATTTTTCCGTGAAGGTTTCAATACAAGTTTTTGCTTTCAAGTGTCTGCTATAGACTTGTGAAAATGGTTGATGCCTGAAACCGAAGGTCGGCGGCACAGCAAATTAGCGCTGAATCTGTCTGCCTTTTCTAAATTACCAGTACTCTGTTCATGTCACATTTTACACTGGCTGGTCTTGATTTTTGAGAGTAGGTACTGCATAAAAAATCATATGTTCAGCTTAGCTCCCGCCAACAAGATTTGTTTTATATGCGATTCGAATTTCCACCTGGGTATCTATAAAAATTAATTTGCTTAGCAAGTCGTAACCAGTCAGCTATATGGGCTTCGTGGTAGTTGCCCAGAAATTAACCTAAGTATAAAGAGCATGTATACCACTATAGTAATTACATGTTTCTTAAGTTGGACTGCTCTGGTGCAAAGCTATTTAGTATTGCTTTGGTTCTGCTTCTGTATGTACAGAATCAGAATAAAATAGAAATTTCAAATTCCGAGAAAAGCTTGTGAAGGACTTATGGTGAAAGACTGATGGTCGACCTATGAAAAGACCTTAATTCGACTTTGTTGGTTATGAAATGACTAATGGTGGACCCACGAAAAAAACCTCAGCTGGTCAGCGGGACTTTCTTCATTATGAAAAGACCTTAGCTCGGCACATGAAAAGATATTAGCTCCATTTTAACTACCGTGTATTTATATCAATATTCGCCCCCTACTAGACTTTTAGAGTCTTTTCGTAAGACTTTTCATATGAAAACGCGTACGTTACCAGCTCATGTTGTTCGTCTCAAAAAAAAATAATTGTAAATAATGATCAAACTGATCCAGACCAAAAACGATACAATCAGAGTAATCAAGAGAAAAATAAGTCCGTCCAAACACTAGCGCGGAGTTTGACTATAAAAAGACTGAGCAAGTAGTCCCCTTAGTGGAGAGAGTACGTTTGAGGTCTTGTACAGATTTAACTACCTTCACAATTTGGTTAGCTGTCATTTTCCTAAAGATGTAGGAATCGTTTTTCTTTGACTAATATGAATCAACATCAAACAATTTACAATTTTCGAATGATGAATTCGGGGAGAGGGATAGATGCCATGTATACGAAAAATTATATAATAGATTCATCAACAATTTTATAATAAATTCATCTTCTAAGAACAAAAAGACAAAAGTGGGACTTTGATCACTTCATGGACGTTATACATCTTGAAGAACAACAAATAAAGCAAAAAAAGTTTTTTTGCAGGAAATTAAATGATTTTAAGTTATGTAACTTAATTTTTATTTAACTAGTTACAAAAAATAAAGAAAAGTTGAGCAGTGTTCAGTGTCATTTGTTGCCGTTTACTACATAAATAGCTGATTAACTTTATGGCAATACAAAAGCACCCAAGCCTGTGTTGACTAAAATTTGATAAAATTGCTCAAAACAATTTTTTTGGTGTAATCTTTAGAATTATTTAGAAAAATAATACTACGACTTTTCAACGTTTACGACTGTTTAAAATTATTACTAAAATCATTACCATGCATATGAGAACTCTTTGTTTTTTCACACAGAGCCAGACCATTCAAAAATGGTTTTCAAGAAAAATCTGATTTTGCTATTAGTAATACAAATAAAAGAAGCGCACAATAAACCTTTTGAATTACAAATAATGAAATGCAGCAAATGAAAACGGTAGAAAAATTTACAATTTAATAAATTTCGGAGGTCCTTCTCAGCATAAATTTACTATCGTCTTTCGAATGTTTTTTGGAGCCAATTAAATTGAAATTTGTGAATGGAGTTAGGCATTTTTATGCGCTGTAAGTAACTTTAACCTGATTTAAGCCCCTTGAACAACAATCTGTTTGAATCAGCTCACTCTTTTGAACCATGCACAGCGTATTTCGATCTACTTTTTGAAATTTAAACACAATCTCTCTGAAAATTCCCGAATGTCTTTTCCGAATCCAAAAGATTATAGACTGAAAGTTATTATAAATTTTCATCAAACAATTTGAGCCAAAATCAGAGAAGCTGGACAATAATAACAGCAGTGCACAGAGGCTGTTAGAATCTACAGTATGCTACCAATATTTCCTCCGTTTAGAAACTATGATTGCTGACTGTATTGGCGATTCTTTTTATCGTTTTTTCAATGCAAGGCATAAACTTTCCCGAAAAAAAATTTGGGGTAACTTTTTTTTCATCAAAGCAAATCTTCAGTACTTATCTTTCAATTGAAAATTGTTGGAAAATTGTTGACTTAATACTGTTCCGTGAATGTTTGAATATAATTTTTTGCTGTCAAGTTTCTGCTGTAGACTTGTGAAAAAGATGGTTCATGCCTGAATCCGAAGGCCGGCTGCGCAGCAAATCAGCGCTGAATCTGTCTGCTTTGTCTAAATGGCCGTACTGTGTTCATGTCACAATTTACACTGGCTGGTCTTGATTTTTGAGAGTAGGTACTGCATAAAAAATCACATATTCAACTTAGCCCCCGCCAACAAGATTTGTTTTATATGCGATTCGAACTTCCACCTGGGTGTCTATAAAAATTAATTTGCTTAGCAAGTTGTAACCAGTCAGCTATATGGGCTTCGTGAGAGTTGCCCAGAAATTAACCTAAGTATAAAGAGCATGTATACCACTATAGTAATTATATGTTTCTTAATTTGGACTGCTCTTGTGCAAAGCTGTTTAGTATTGCTTTGGTTCTGCTTCTGTATGTACAGAATCAGAATAAAATAGAAATTTCAAATTCTGAGAAAAGCTTTTGAAGGACTTATAGTGAAAGACTGATGGTCGACCTATGAAAAGACCTTAATTCAAATTTGTTGGTTATGAAATGACTAATGGTGGACCCATGAAAAAAACCTCAGCTGGTCAGCTGGACTTTGTTCGTTATGAAAAGACCTTATTTCGGCACATGAAGACGTATTAGCTCTATTTTAACTACCGTGTATCTATATCAATAATCCCCCCTACTAGACTTTTAGAGTCTTTTCGTAAGACTTTTCATATGAAAACGCGTACGTTTCCAGCTCATGTTGTTCGTCTCAAAAAAATAATTGTAAATAATGATCAAACTGATCCAGACCAAATACGGTACAATCAGAGTAATCCAGAGAAAAATAAGTCCGTCCAAACACTAGCGCGGAGTTTGACTATAAAAAGACTGAGCAAGTAGTCCCCTTAGTGGAAAGAGTACGTTTGAGGTCTTGTACAGATTTAGCTACCTTCACAATTTGGTCAGCTGTCATCTCCGTAAAGATGTTAGAATCGTTTTTCTTTGACTAATATGAATCAATATCAAACAATTTACAATTTTCGAATGATGAATTCAAAGAGAGGGATAGATGCCATGTATACGAAAAATTATATAATAGATTCATCAACAATTTTATAATAAATTCATCTCTTAAGAACAAAAGGACAAAAAAGGGTCTTTGATCAATTCATGGACGTTATACATCTTGCAGAACAACAAATAAAGCAAAAAACATGTTTCTCTGCAGGAAATTAAAAGATTTTAAGATATGTATCTTAATTTTTAAATGACTAGCTAGAAAAATTAAAGAAAATTTGAACAGTGCTCAGTGTCAATTGTTGCCGTGTACTACATATATAGCTGATTAAATTTATGGCAATATGAAAGCACCCAAGCCTGTGTGTGACTGAAATTTGATAAAATTGCTCAAAATGAATATTTTTGGCGTAATCTTTAGAATTATTTAGAAAATTAAAACTACGACTTTTCAACGTTTACGACTGTTTAAAGTTATCAATAAAATCATTACCATGCATGTGAGAACTCTTTGTTTTTTTACACAGAGCCAGACCATTCAAAAAGGATTTTCAAGAAAAATCTGATTTTGCTATTAATAGTGCAAATAAAAAAAGCGCACAATAAACCTTTTGAATTACAAATAATGAAATCCAGCAGATGAAAACGGTAAAAAAAATATACGATTTAATAAATATCGGAGGTCCTTCTCCGCATAAATTTACTATCGGCTTTTGGATTGTTTTGTGGAGCTTATTAACTCGAAATTTGTGAATTGAGTTAGGCAATTTTATGCGCCGTAAGTAACTTTAACCTGATTTAAGCCCCTCGAACAACAATCTGTTTGAATCAGCTCACTCTATTGAACCATGCAAAGCGTATTTCGATCTGTTTTTTGACATTTAAACACGATCTATCTGAAAATTCTCGAGTGTCTTTTCCGAGTCCAAAAGATTATAGACTGAAAATTATCATAAATTTTCATCAAACAATTTGAGCCAAAATCAGTGCAGATGGACAATAATTACAACAGTGCACAGAGGCTGTTAGAATCTACAGTATGCTACTAATATTTCCTCCGTTTAGAAGCTACGATTGCTGAATATATTGGCGATTCTCTTTACCGTTTTTTCAATGCAAGGCATAAACTTTCCCGAACAAAAATTTGGGGTAACTTTTGTTGACTTAATACTTTTCCGTGAAGGTTTGAATATAAGTTTTTGCTGTCAAGTTTCTGCTGTATACTTGTGAAAAAGATGGTTCATGCCTGAATCCGAAAGCCGGCGGCGCAGCAAATCAGCGCTGAATCTGTCTGCTTTGTCTAAATGGCCAGTACTCTGTTCATGTCAAAATTTACGCTGGCTTGTCTTGATTTTTGAGAGTAGGTACTGCATAAAAAATCATATGTTCAGCTTAGCTCCCGCCAACAAGATTTGTTTTATATGCAATTCGAACTTCCATCTGGTTATCTATAAAAATTAATTTGCTTAGCAAGTCGTAACCAGTCAGCTATATGGGCTTCGTGGTAGTTGCCCAGAAATTAACCTAAGTATAAAGAGCATTTATACCACTATAGAAATTACTTGTTTCCAAGTTGAACTGTTTCTGAAGTTGGACTGCTCTGGTGCAAAGCTATTTAGTCTTGCTTTGGTTCTGCTGCTATATGTACAGCATCAGAATAAAATAGAAATTTAGAATTCTGAAAAAAAACTTGTGAAGGATTTACGAAAAGACTGATGGTCGACCCATGAAAAGACCTTAATTCGACTTTGTTGGTTATGAAATGACTAATGGTGGACCCACGAAAAAACAGGAGCTGATCAGCTGGACTTTCATCTTTATGAAAAGAATTCAGCTCGGCCCTTGAAAAGTTATTAGCCCAAATTGACTACCGTGTAGTTACATCAATATTCCCCCCTACTAGACTTTTAGAGTCTTTTCGTAAGTCTTTTCATATGAAAACGCATACGTTACCAGCTCATGTTCTTCGTCTCAAAAAAACAATTGTAGATAATGATCAAACCGATTCAGACCAAAAATGATACGATCAGAGTAATCCAGAGAAAAATAAGTCCGTCCAAACACTAGCGCGGAGTTTGACTATAAAAAGACTGAGCAAGTAGTCCCCTTACTGGAAAGAGTACGTTTGAGGCCTTGTACAGATTTAGCTACCTTCACAATTTGGTCTTTTCATAAGTCGAGGCATAGGCATGGGAATGAAAGTACAACGTTATGCTGCTCAGACTTAACTTCAACGCATGAGTAATTTTCAGACTACACAGGATAAATTTAGCCAGTGCGAACTCAATGAGCTCAATGTGATCATAATGAAGAAAAAATAAACATAAAAAAAATTAAAATACTCCAGGGATGCATGTTTCAGGACTGAATTAAGTTTTTACTATTGAAAAGTGTTGGTTCAGCCCTGAAATGCTCTTGGGCTCAAGTCTGGGAATCACAGGCATCAAGTGTGACTGACTGTCAACAAATAAATAAGCTTGTAAACTATGTCTCGCAGAAATGGTGCTAATTGATGTGATTGCTCGAAGTGTGTAATAAAAAATCGTTAGCCGCCAGGAGTGTCGACCGGGTTGGGGGAACAAACAATATCCAGATAAAGATTGATGCATTCAGAAAAAAATGAACGCGCCAATAAGTGCTGCGTTCGAAATTTTATGGCCCTAACGAACGCAAAAATCTGTTCATGTCGGTTAATGCGCATGCAAATTTTTAGCACACAAAACATGAATATTTCTAATCTGAGTGGACCTTAGACTGGGGTCAAAAATACGCGCGTCATTAATAACAATAATAATAAATTGTTTCCAGCATTTATTCATTATCTTTAAAATTTTTTTTGAAGAGCAAATACATTCACATAAGGTGACTTGGGAGAGCGCTTTTGGTCCAAATTGACCGTTCTCAAGTGTCTCTTTCAGTTCAGCAGGGTGGAAAGGAATCAAAAGGAAAGCAAGTTAAAACCAGTCAGCTATAGGGGCTTCGTGATAGTTGCCCAGAAATTAACCTAAGTATAAAGAGCATGTATACCACTATAGTAATTATATGTTTCTTAATTTGGACTGCTCTTATGCAAAGCTGTTTAGTATTGCTTTGGTTCTGCTTCTGTATGTACAGAATCAGAATAAAATAGAAATTTCAAATTCTGAGAAAAGCTTGTGAAGGACTTATGGTGAAAGACTGATGGTCGACCTATGAAAAGACCTTAATTCGAATTTATTGGTTATGAAATGACAAATGGTGGACCCATGAAAAAAACCTCAGCTGGTCAGCTGGACTTTGTTCGTTATAAAAAAACCTTAGTTCGGCACATATTAGCTCCATTTTAAATACCGTGTATTTATATCAATATTCCCCCCCCCCCTACTAGACTTTTAGAGTCTTTTCGTAAGACTTTTCATATGAAAACGCGTACGTTACCAGCTCATGTTGTTCGTCTCAAAAAAATAATTGTAAATAATGATCAAACTGATCCAGACCAAATACGATACAATCAGAGTAATCCAGAGAAAAATAAGTCCGTCCAAACACTAGCGCGGAGTTTGACTATAAGAAGACTGAGCAAGTAGTCCCCTTAGTGGAAAGAGTACGTTTGAGGTCTTGTACAGATTTAGCTACCTTCACAATTTGGTCAGCTGTCATCTCCGTAAAGATGTTAGAATCGTTTTTCTTTGACTAATATGAATCAATATCAAACAATTTACAATTTTCGAATGATGAATTCAAGGAGAGGGATAGATGCCATGTATACGAAAAATTATATAATAGATTCATCAACAATTTTATAATAAATTCATCTTCTAAGAACAAAAAGACAAAAGTGGGACTTTGATCACTTCATGGACGTTTTACATCTTGAAGAACAACAAATAAAGCAAAAAAAGTTTTTTTGCAGGAAATTAAATGATTTTAAGTTATGTAACTTAATTTTTATTTAACTAGTTACAAAAAATAAAGAAAATTTGAGCAGTGCTCAGTGTCAATTGTTGCCGTGTACTACATAGATAGCTGATTAAATATATGGCAATACGAAAGCACACAAGCCTGTGTGTGACTGAAATTTGATAAAATTGCTCAAAACAAATATTTTTGGCGTAATCTTTAGAATTATTTAGAAAATTAAAACTACGACTTTTCAACGTTTACGACTGTTTAAAGTTATCAATAAAATTATTACCATGCATGTGAGAACTCTTTGTTTTTTCACACAGAGCCAGACCATTCAAAAAGGGTTTCCAAGAAAAGTCTGATTTTGCTATTAGTAGTGCGAATAAAAAAAAGCGCACAATAAACCTTTTGAATTACAAATAATGAAATCCAGCAGATGAAAACGGTAAAAAAATATACAATTTAATAAATATCGGAGGTCCTTTTCCGCATAAATTTATTATCGGCTTTTGGATTGTTTTGTGGAGCTTATTAACTTGAAATTTGTGAATTGAGTTAGGCAATTTTATGCGCCGTAAGTAACTTTAACCTGATTTAAGCCCCTCGAACAACAATCTGTTTGAATCAGCTCACTCTATTGAATCATGCAAAGCGTATTTCGATCTGTTTTTTGACATTTAAACACGATCTATCTGAAAATTCTCGAGTGTCTTTTCCGAGTCCAAAAGATTATAGACTGAAAATTATCATAAATTTTCATCAAACAATTTGAGCCAAAATCAAAGAAGCTGAACAATAATAACAGCAGTGCACAGAGGCTGTTAGAATCTACAGTATGCTACTAATATTTCCTCCGTTTAGAAACTACGATTGCTGAATGTATTGGCGGTTCTCTTTATCGTTTTTTCAATGCAAGGCATAAACTTTCCCGAACAAAAATTTGGGGTAACTTTTGTTGACAAAATACTTTTCCGTGAAGGTTTAAATATAAGTTTTTGCTGTCAAGTTTCTGCTGTAGACTTGTGAAAAAGATTTTTCATGCCTGAATCCGAAAGCCGGCGGCGCAGCAAATCAGCGCTGAATCTGTGTGCCTTGTCTAAATGGCCAGTACTCTATTCATGTCACAATTTACGCTGGCTGGTCTTGATTTTTGAGAGTAGGTACTGCATAAAAAATCATATGTTCAGCTTAGCTCCCGCCAACAAGATTTGTTTTATATGCGATTCGAACTTCCATCTGGGTATCTATAAAAATTAATTTGCTTAGCAAGTCGTAACCAGTCAGCTGTATGGGCTTCGTGGTAGTTGCCCAGAAATTAACCTAAGTATAAAGAGCATTTATACCACTATAGAAATTACTTGTTTCCAAGTTGAACTGTTTCTGAAGTTGGACTGCTCTGGTGCAAAGCTATTTAGTCTTGCTTTGGTTCTGCTGCTGTATGTACAGCATCAGAATAAAATAGAAATTTCGAATTCTGAGAAAAACTTGTGAAGGATTTACGAAAAGACTGATGGTCGACCCATGAAAAGACCTTAATTTGACTTTGTTGGTTATGAAATGACTAATGGTGGACCCATGAAAAAACAGGAGCTGGTCAGCTGGACTTTCATCTTTATGAAAAGAATTCAGCTCGGCCCTTGAAAAGTTATTAGCCCAAATTGACTACCGTGTAGTTATATCAATATTCCCCCCTACTAGACTTTTAGAGTCTTTTCGTAAGTCTTTTCATATGAAAACGCATACGTTACCAGCTCATGTTCTTCGTCTCAAAAAAACAATTGTAGGTAATGATCAAACCGATTCAGACCAAAAATGATACGATCAGAGTAATCCAGAGAAAAATAAGTCCGTCCAAACACTAGCGCGGAGTTTGACTATAAAAAGACTGAGCAAGTAGTCCCCTTACTGGAAAGAGTACGTTTGAGGCCTTGTACAGATTTAGCTACCTTCACAATTTGGTCTTTTCATAAGTCGAGGCATAGGCATGGGAATGAAAGTATAACGTTATGCTGCTCAGACTTAACTTCAACGCATGAGTAATTTTCAGACTACACAGGATAAATTTAGCCAGTGCGAACTCAATGAGCTCAATGTGATCATAATGAAGAAAAACTAAACATAAAAAAATTAAAAAACTCTAGGGATGCATGTTTCAGGACTGAATTAAGTTTTTACTATTGAAAAGTTCAGCGCTGAAATGCTCTTGGGCTCAAGTCTGGGAATCACAGGCATCAAGTGTGACTGACTGTCAACAAATAAATAAGCTTGTAAACTATGTCTCGCAGAAATGGTGCTAATTGAGGTGATTGCTCGAAGTGTGTTATAAAAAATCGTGAGCCGCCAGGAGTGTCGACCGGGTTGGGGGAACAAACAATATCCAGGTAAAGATTGATGCATTCAGAAAAAAATGAACGCGCCAATAAGTGCTGCGTTCGAAATTTTATGGCCGTAACGAACGCAAAAATCTGTTCATGTCGGTTAATGCGCATGCAAATTTTTAGCACACAAAACATGAATATTTCTGATCTGAGTGGACCACAGACTGGGGTCAAAAATACGCGCGTCATTAATAACAATAATAATAAATTGTTTCCAGCATTTATTCAATATCTTTAAATTTTTTTTTGAAGAGCAACTACATTCACATAAGGTGACTTGGGAGAGCGCTATTGGTCCAAATTGACCGTTCTCAAGTGTCTCTTTCAGTTCAGCTGGGTGGAAAAGAATCAAAAGGAAAGAAAAGAAAATGTAGTTTATCTAAGTACCATTAAAATTCAGGTTTAGGAACACTTTTGAGCTGTGAAATTAAAACTCTGACTAAGCGACCATTAAGTGAAATTTATTCTTATTATGGATATAGCTAGAATCGGTATGATACGCAAATATAGTCTGGAGTGGACTCCCGCGTTAACAGTAAGACAAAGATTCTGGTCATATATATGATTTGTATGATTTCCTGATAATCATGAAAGGGTCATACAAAGCTGGTCATTAGTAAGCTTTAAGAAGGTTTCTGACTTGGGTTCACATGTGAAGTAATATTTGATTGAACGAAAATTAACAAAAAGCTGTTGGATTTGACAGGAAAAAATTATATTTAGTTTCATTTATTCACAAACTATGACAGTAACCAGTAGTTGATAAGAAATTAAACGACATAATAGTCTTGCGAAATAAATGGATTGATTAAAAAACTCTTTTAAGAGAAGTCCAATATCGAATCAATATCAACAGTTTAAAATACCAAAGTTTTTATATCAATCTCAGCAACTGCACAGATAAAATAAACCACCCTCTATAACTCTAACTGAATAGCTTTAAACATTCTCACGACTCATATTGCGATTCCCCTAAATTATTAAAACAAAATAAGATCTTATTTAATACTAATATGTCATTTTGCACAAATCTAGTGCAAAATCGAGTGTCTTGACGAATTCACTCTTGCTCAAATTTCAATGACATTTGGCCCTCATTGCTGTGAAATGATACAGCTGTGGTTGTTACCAGGACCATAGTCCTATAGCATATCAGAACTCAATCAAATTTTATCAGAACTCAAAAATTTTATCTAGATGTTACCCGGGCCGAGGTTTCACCCCTAATCCACCCCTAATTAGCGGGGATTAGGGTGTAATGCGTATTCCACTCCTATTTATAGGGGAAAAGAGGGTAAGAGTGTAATTTTAAAAAAATACACTGTATTTACACTCTTTTCTCCACTCTTTTTCCACTCTTTGCAAAGAGTGTAATTTAGGGTGAACTAATAAAAAATTACACTCTTACACGATTACTAATATAACCAAATTGAAACATCTGATCCTAGTGTCAGTTGGCGCAATGGTTAATGCAGACAATTAAAGCAACGTGTTCGACAGGGGGAAGATGGGGGGATCAATTCTCATTACCTTCTTCCACCTTTATTTTTTAAAATTACACTCTTATAATTACACTCTTTCACCCTTAATTAAGCGGAGAAATAGGGGGGTAATTTTTTTATTTATACACTCTTTACACTCTCTTCCCCGTTATTTTTGGGGAAAATCCTCGGCCCGGGTATCCATATAATTCAATCAGGTTCAAAAATCAAATTAGATTACCATAACTTTAAAAAACTTATTTCATGTAAGGAACAAAAAATGTTCCACTGACACCTATCAAGATATACTGAAAATTGTGAAAATAACTTTGTAGCCCACGTTTAGTTGGAAACCGCAAAACTGCGATTGATGAATCGCCATTCAGAAATTTCAAAAGTGTTTCCTCGAAGGAATGATATTCTATTCGCAATGATTTTGTTAAAAAAAACTAAGAAAGTAATTAGAAAAAATTATTGTACCAAACTACTTGACAAAAATCTTTTGTGGCATTACTCATCCAATATTTCCAATTGAGAATAAATTGGATAGCATGAATTTGCTTTCTTTGAATCGTAAGTAAAGAAAAACTTTTATGACAATTCAAAGATTTAATTTGGTTGTTCAAAAGTGAAAAAAATGAATTTTGAATTCTGTCTTTTGAATTTGGAATTTTGAATTATTGACTAAAAAAACCAAAAATTCATTGCTTTTCATTTCCAGCAAGGAGAAAAGCAACCGGTTTTTGCGCCTCTATCAGTGTTTGTTTTCCTTCCAAAATTTCCTTTGATAATGTTTCTGTATTAACAGTCGAACAGTGTTTACCATGTTCGTTTATCATAAGTCTTGATTATCATATTGGCTCACTTACACAAATTGGAGCCCCAAAACAGAAACTGAAGTATCCAAGATCAAATGACCCCTCGAGAGTAGTGGATAAAACAAGGAAACCAGCCACCAGCAAAATTTGACCCTTTCTCCATACGCTAATCGCGCATGTCGAATGGGGCCAAATTTTACAGCTAACTGGTTTCCTTGTTTTATCCACTACTACAAATTACTTTTATTTTCACTCAAAAGCGATCATTTCTTGTCTCACTTAGTTCAATCCACTAGTACAGAGTTAAGCTGGTAATTGTCCATTATCAGACGGATAGTTCGGGTTCTATCCTAGTGTAACTAGAGAGACCGTGTAAAAAGCACGTAAACAAACTTGCGAAAAAACTTGAACATAAAAATAAAACTTGAATAAAAATTGAAAAAAGTATTAAAAAATAAAAATTTTCATATCCTCCTGATCAATATTTAATCAATCTAAAACTAAAACTTTCTTGTCTCACCTGGCGTAGTGGTTTAATCATCGAGTCTAGTTAAGTTGCTTCAGCAAACGGAAGGTTTGGGGTTCCTTCCTCACTGACTCCAGTGAACGTCCCCCGATTTGATGAAATACTATAAAACTAAGTGAGATAAAAAAAAATCAAATTCACAGTTCTTAAAAAGGATGATCCCTGCTGTGAGACTGTATATGGGACACACTGTGATGCGTATACAGTCAAAAACACTGAGATCGGTGGAAACACAGTGATCAGTGTTTTTCAGTCTAACTAGTGAGACCGTGTAACAAGCACGTAAAACTAACTTGCGAAAATAACCTGGATAAAAAACAGCTTAACTCTTTTATAAATTTTTTAAATTTTGCTAATATTTTGCGAATCACGCTTTAAGAGCGAAATCGCCCCTATCGGAGTGATGCCCCTGTTCAAAATCACTATTTATCACGCTTAAAGAGTGATTTCCCTCTTTTTTAATTAATTTTTAAAATTATCTAAAATTTTTAATAAAATTATTATTTTTATTTTTCTATATTTTTTGATTTTAAAAACAACAGACTTGTTTAAAGTTTACGAGAATTCAGTTCGTTTAATCACAACCATTTTTACGTTTGAAGCCGTTAAAACTTTTGATTTCATACATATGAAAACCTTGCAACCAACGATTTTCTGAGTTCAAAATCTGAACACATCGCGAAGAAAAAAAGGGTTTCTGTCATATTTGTTTAACTGAAACCGATCAAACAGATGTTTAAGTACGTATAAATTTAAACTATTTGGATTAGGGCTTAAACTATTTTCAAAAATGGCAACTTTAGTGTTATTCAAACAAGATAGTTTTTAGGCTCATATCATTGCTATTATTTTTAAGAAATATCCGGATCTGCTGATATTTTGAGCCATTCTAAAAGAACTATTCATCCAGTGATGTATTTTCCTGATCCATTAAACGTATCAAGGTGCAAACAGATTCAGTGAATTTTGAATGCATGAATGACTGAACACAGAATTTTGATTGTGAATGCCCAACAGATTTTTCTTTCGTTCAAGTTTAAATTTTTGTGAGTTCTAGCATGCTTCCTTAGGTTGCGGGTCCTTTAGATTTCCAAGCCTTCACCTGTAGCTATTTGACCTCATTTCCTAATGTTCATGAGCCTATTCATATTTTCAGATTTAGATACTTTCGTCCTTCCACGATTAGATATTATTTAACATGTGTTGATGCCCCTCGAGAGTAGTGGATAAAACAAGTAAACCAGCCATCAGCAAAATTTGGCCCTTTCTCCATACGCTAATCGCGCATGTCGAATGGGGCCAAATTTTACAGCTAAATGGTTTCCTTGTTTTATCCACTACTACAAATTACCTTGATTTTCACTCAAAATCTATCATTTCTTGTCTCACTTAGTGCAATTCACTGGTACCGAGTTAAGCTGGTAGTTGTCCATTATCAGATGGATAGTTTGGGTTCTATCCCCACCGACTCCGGTGGACGTATCCCAGATACTAGTGTAACTAGAGACCGTGTAAAAACAACGTAAACAAACTTGCGAAAAAACTTCAACATAAAGAGAAAACTTGAATAAAAATTGACAAAAGTATTAAAAAACAAAAATTTTCATATCCTCCTAATCAATATTTAATCAATCTAAAACTAAAACTTTCTTGTCTCACTCACTTGGCGTAGTGGTTAAATCATCGAGTCTAGTTAAGTTGCTTTAGCAAACGGAAGGTTTGGGGTTATTTCCTCACTGACTCCAGTGAACGTCCCCCGAATTGATGAAATACTATAAAACTAAGTGAGATAGAAAAAACAAAATTCACAGTTCTTAAAAAGGATGATCCCTGCTGTGAGACTGTATATGGGACACACTGTGATGCGTATACAGTCAAAAACACTGTGTTCGGTGGAAACACAGTGATCAGTGTTTTTCAGTCTAACTAGTGAGACCGTGTAACAAGCACGTAAAACCAACTTGCGAAAATCTGTGAAGCCACTTTGTGGATTGATGAAGCCACTTCGTGGATAATCTGCACAAAAAACCAGCTTATCTCTAAACTTTTAAATTAAATCTTTTGACATATTCCTTGAATCTGTCTTTGGTATGTGTGTATCTATATCTGTTAAGGTAGATGCATCACAATCTGCACAATCTGCATCTTCCATTTCTAAACCTAAAGAAAGAAATATGCTTATAAACTTTACCCCTGTTACACTCTAGATATTGATTTGGATTGGCATAATGGTCACCCAAATGTTTAACATAATCATTTACTTTAACAATATCTTTGCATATATAACAACAGTAATCTAATTCTTTACAATCATTACAACACTCCCTCCAAGGCTTATTTTTACACTTATCACACTTCATTTTTCAATTTCGAAAAAATTATTTTTTTTCCAAAATTTTCCCTAATAAAATACACCATGCCTCACTCAACAAACAGTAATGTCACAAGTGTGAACTTCTGCGACGTCTGTATTTTGTCCTTTGAAACAAAGAAGGGTTTATACAGACATCAATCATACGATACCAAACATAGAGAACTATTGGAGAAAATGTTTGATCTGCGAAGCAAGCCTCAACTAAAACTGAAGTCTCAACTAAAACTATAGAGAAAATGTATGATTCGGATGGAGACTTTATCTATGTCAAACCCTCTACTAAAACTGAAACTAAAGATATTATTAAAACTAAAACTAAACCCGACGACACTATCTACACCAGAATTAAGTTTGAATAAAAAGAATGTCATGAAGAATTTAGAAGTAAAGTAGCTCTAACTACTCATTCATATAGTCACAATCGCATGTATCTAGAAAACACAGACGACTTTGATATAAACTCAAGTCAGAACATGAGAGAATTTTATATTACGGATAAAGGTGGGAATTACATTGAAGATATAGACGAAGCAACTAATTACTCATTAGAGGAAATTAAAAACTATTATCAGTTTAGAAAATTAAGAGTTTTAAATATAAGGTTACGGCCGAGTGTGAGTACAAGAAGAGAACAAAAGAAGAAGTTAAAATTGCGAAATTTTTTTTCAACACTGACTATATTATTAATAACGCAATATATTAAAATGGAGACTTCACACAATGGTTAAACTTTGAAAAGGAAATATATGAGGGTTATGGTTATGACTTTGAGTATCTCGGGTTAAAAAGTATTCAGATAAATATTGAACCAACTAAAGCATCTCTTGGTAGTTATATAGATTTACCTCCCGATCTCAAAAACTCTAAATCAATATTAAAAATACGTAGTTATAAATACAACTGCTTTCAACAGACTATTACGGCTTGGCTATATCTTGTCATGCACCACGCAACACGTGAAAGTAAATATCAGAATAAACTAATTGAACCAAGACAACAACATGAAGATGACTTCGGATATATATTAGGAATACAGAAATTGTACAATATTAATATTTGGGTATACACACCTAGTGGTGGGGGTAAATTAGAATTTTTTAAACCAGTGGACAATTTTGATAAAGATAGAAAAAATGTCAGAATATTGGTTTGTGGAGATGGTACTACAGAACACTGTGCTCTAATAAAAAACATAGAAACCTTGTTAGATCGACCAAATAAAAATAACATTAAAAATTAATACTGTGATAGATGTACATATTGGTTTGATTCACAAATTAAATACGACCAACAAGAATGTAAAAGCTCTTTCAAACCCGAGGTTGTTTGTCCTAAGAAGAAGAAAATTACTTTTATAAATGAACATAAGCGTCAGAATATAAAAAATATTATAACTGCTGATATAGAAGGTTGTGTCACCAACGTCTCGACCTCAACTAGCAAATATGTAATAGCTGAACATATATCAATAGGTGTGGGTTACATCTGGCAGTGTAATTTCAAATACTATTTCGGTCTTGATTGTATCAAAAAATTTGCTAGTGATCTATTGGAAATAGAAACTGAGAATAACTTCAAGCGCAACTAACAAATGTTATTTAATGAAGAATATAAATTATATCATGAAGCTAATAACATTTGTCATATCTGCAGTAAAACATGTATTAATAAAGTAAGAGATCATTTTCATGAAACTGGTAAATATAGAGGACCAGCATGTAGAATATGTAATCTGAGGTACAAACAACAACACTTCATTCCTGTAATATTCCACAATGGCTCTGGCTATGACTTCAACCTACTATACAGCGAACTCTTTAAACAGAATAATGATAAAAGAAAAGTAGATAACATACCACTAGCTGCTGGTAAGTCTAAGATGTTTAGCAATGGTTGTCTCAAATTCTTAGATAGATATAACTTCTTAGCTATGCCTCTAGATCCAATGGCGAAGATATACGGATGTAAAACTAAAACCTTATATCCATATGAATACTTTGGTTTGGACTCGTATGATGAAGTTATAGGTAATCTAAAAATAGAAGACTTCAAATCCTCTCTTTCGAATAAATTACCAACACAAGAAAAGTCGATATCTTTAGTAAAGACAACAGTCATAAAACTGGTAAAGATCAAACTATAGAGTATTTACAAAATGATGTGGAAATATTAGACTACAGCATGAATGAATATGTTCAACTAAGTATGAAAGAATTCAAGCTCAATCCCCTACACTATGTAAGTCTGCCAGGCTATAGTTTTGATTGTTGGTTAATGTCAAGTGATGTTACATTAGATACATTACAAGACAAACAAATGTTAGATGATTTTGTTGGAGCAAAGAGAGGTGGCATATGTGGAATAATGGTTGAGAGACATATTAATAACAGTGATGGTAAGTTCATATGGTAAATCGATGCAAACAGCATATACGGCTATGCAATGATGCAAAAGCTACCTTATAAGGACTTCCAGTTTACTACTACATCTCTAGATTATATATATTTAAATACTCCACAGGATAGTGATCACGGTTACTATATAGTTTGCGATATTGATTATACTGATAAATGTAAAGATAGAACACAGCAACTAGCATTAATTTCCGATAAGAGAAAGATAAATGATAATGAATTGGGATACCGAGATAGAGAGAAAGGCAAAACAAAAACAGAGAAATTATTCTTAGACAAAAACAACAAAACAGAATACATGGTTCTTTATAGGATGTTAAAGTTCTATGTTAAGATGGGAGTAAAAGTAACAAAAATACATAGATTAATTAAATTTAAACAAGATTATATATATAGAGATTAAATATAAAACAATACAAATAAAAGAGCAACAGCTAAAACTGAAGCAGAGAAGGATGTGAGGAAATTAATGAACAATTCTTTATATGGGAGAATGTGCATGAATCCCCTACACTTTCTTCAAAGTAACTTCTTACATGATGAACAAAACATAATGAATAGTATAAGTAAACCAAAATTTAAGAATATAACTAGATATAAGGGTTATAGCCAAATTGAATATATAAAGAAAAAAATAGAAAATGATTCTCCAGTATATGTAGGTGTTACCATCTTAGAATTAAGTAAATTACACATGTATGATGTATTCTATAATATTTTTCAACCATCACTCAAGGATCTACAACTCCACTATATGGATACTGATAATTTTGTATTGAGTTACACTGAAGGTAAAGTCAGTGACGAGCACATGGATCTGTCCAATCTAGATTGCCCAACCAAAACTAATAATAAAGTCCCTGGTAAATTCAAACACGAAATGGGAAGTAATGTCATAGAAGAGTTTGTGGCACTAACACCAAAGACATATAGCTTCAAAGACTACCCAAATAAAACTAAAGAGAAAGAGAATCTAAACATGAAGAATATTATATTGCACTAATGTATAACACAGAGAGAACTGTAGATGAATGTAGAATACAAAAAGTTGTTGATAAAATGACAACAACAAAAACAAGTAAGATTAGTCTAAAGACATTTGATGATAAAAGATTTTATGTAAATAACATTAAAAGCTATCCTCATGATGAGAATCTATATCCCTTCAAAATAGATTTAATAAATAAAATCTGCGATGCAGGTTGAGGAAGGGCAGGTCTTGTTACACCAACCAAGACCAAAGCCCCTTCCCTGATTAAGATTGCATCATTAGATGGAGACAAAGACCTTTTGGTTAATAATATTCGAGAAATAACCATTAATGATGATAGAAAGTTAACTGAAGCTGCTATTACACTGTATAAAGATTTATTATAACCATAAAAATGACTAAACTAGAAACACTTATAAAATTAAACAATCTAGAAAAACAAAACAGAAGAAATAGATTAGAAGATAAGTTAAAACAACAAGAATACTATGGTGAAAAAGAAAGAGTTATTTGATCCTTTAACTAAAACACTAAACGCAAACAGTGAAACATGGCTAGCCCATAATGAACACAATCTAGCATTAGGTGAACAAACATTAAGAGCAATAGACTGTCAAAATCAAGAGTTAGATAAACAAACAAGTTGATCCAGCAGGCTGGTTTCCAGATCGGTGAAAACACTTCCCGGATTGGTGAAAACACTTCCAAGATTAATGAAACGCTAAAGGGGACTATAAAGGAAACTCAAGATATAGCACCAGTTTTTATTGATACAAAGACAGCCACAATTCGTCCTAAAATGGGGGGTCAAATTAATCCTAAATTAAAATTAAATTTTGTAGATTTGCCTACTAGAAAATATAAAACGAATGATGTTTATATAACCCTAGAGCAGAGTGCTTTTTTTTAGTTAAGGATATTATATATGAATTTTCAGAAGGATTTACTGACTTTCCTACTAAATCAAATGTATTATATTATGATATCGAGGAAGATGAAAACAAAATCAAAAGGTTTTTAAAGGATATTAGATATGATGTAGGAAAAAGGAATAAGAAAAGCGCTAGATATAGAACAATAAAACGTAGAATGGGGGTAAAAGATTGTGTATTTGGCCGGGGTTTAAATAGCAAACCTAACACAAATAATCAACGAAGTTGCCATTTAAATGGTTTAGTAGAAAGATTAGAATTATTAGTACTGGAAACAAAAGCTGGTCATGATGGATTATATGATGAAATGCTAGATATATCTAAGCAACTATTATCTATGAATATTAAAAATCAAGAGAAACTAAATAATTTTGTTTTTAATTGTGGTAAATAAATAATGATGGAAAAACAACAACAACAACAAAAACTATTAGCTGAAGAAGTATTCAGTCCTCAAATAATAAAGTTTAGAAGAGAAAAAATAATACCATTATTGATTAGCTAAAGAGCAAAAACTATTAGCTAAAGAAGTATTAAGTCCTCAAATAATAAAATTTAGAAGAGAAAGAATAATACCATTATTTAAAGATGAAACATGGTCAGCTGATTTAATTGATAAGTCATCTCTAACTAAATACAATAATAATTATAAGTTTATATTAACAGTTATAGATATATTCACAAAATATGCATGGGCTATTCCATTAAAAAAAATTAATCTGGTTTATCTACAACTAATGGTTTTAAAATAGTATTAGGTGAACATCTACAGGCTGGCTCTGAAATTCGAAAACCAGAAAAGTTACGGGCAGATAGAGGTAGTGAGTTTTACAATAAAACATTTAAATCTTTACTTAAGGAATATGAAACAAAACTATATTCTACTTATAGTGATTTAAAGGCTGTGTTTATAGAGAGATTCAATAGAACATTATTACACATAATTATTAAACCAATGTTCATCAATGGTGATGGTAATTGGGTAAATATACTAAATGATGCAGTCATAACATTTAACAATAACATTCATTCAACAATTAATATGACACCAGTTGATGCTTCTAATAATCCTGATAAAGTTAAATACTATGTTAAATCTACCAAAGCAACATCAAAATTTAAAATTGGTGATTATATGAGAAATGCAGATAAACGTAATATCTTTTCTAAAGGTTACACTTCTAATTGGAATAGAGAATTATTTAAAGTTAATGAAGTTTTGAACACACAACCACTAACATGTAAGAAGATATTAATGGTGAGATAATAGAAGGTAAATATTACGAACAGGAATTATTAAAATCCGAGTTTGACTTTGAATCTAATAATAAAGGTTTAGAATCATTAAATATAGTTCTTTCTGTAAAAAAATACAAAGATGACAAGAAATAGATTTAACCAAGCAAATAGATCCGCTGGGCGCCGGTATCATCATTCAAGAAACAACTTAACACTAAGTAAGGCTCGTGGGTTATTCTTAGAAGATAATGATAATATTGATATGAAGGATACCTATAAAACTACAAATGTTCATCCTCCAACAGATGAAAAAAATGTTGTCAATAAAGAGTATTGTGACAATAAATTATTATCTTCTAACAATAAAATAGATATTTTAAGTAAAAACCTAACTGAGCTAAGAAAAGATGAATTTGATAAAGTCACAACTAAAACATTACAACTAAATGAAACACAAGTTAATGATGAAATAATTAACGATTTTATTGAATCAGCAAATGAAGTCACAAATACTGTTAAGTTTCTTAATAAAGTTGCCGCTGATACTATCTCTAAATATAATCAATTAAAGAATTTGATAATAATAAGTTTAATCAAAATTTCAATAACATACATTTAGATGATATGTTTACTAGCGGTCTAAGAGAAATCAAAGGATACAATAAATCTCTTAGAAAAGTTATAGTACAATATATAATTGCTATACTTTTACAGAGCACGTTAGATGATAATAAAGAGAAAACAAGACTTGAGATGCATTATAGTTTTAAACAAGAAGATATAATGGAAGAAATAGAAAGAATTTTTACTAATGAAAATAAGCAAAGCTATGACGGAGTCCATGACCAATCCAACAGCACCGAGTGAGAGATTACTATATCCAGATTTGTCATCAGTATCAGAACGATTAATCCGCGAAGCGGCTGAGAAACAGATAAACGAAAAGATTCAAGCTAATAATAAATTTAACAACAATATTAACATTATAAAAGATGTTATAAATTATTACGAAACTGAAAGTAATAAATATAATAAGAAGTTAAGTAGATATAAAAATTATATTAACGTAGCTGAGATAACAGAAATACTATTATCATCAATAGCAGCAACGGCAACAACAACATCAGTTGCATTAACAGGTGTATGATTACCTTATTCTATACCAACAGCTTTTGCTACATGAACTGTTTGTGGTTCATTATCAAAAACATTTAATACTAAAATAAGAAATAAAATTAAAAAATATTCACAGATGTATATTTTAAGTAAACAGTTTAGCGACTAGTTTAATAAACTATATACTAAATCAATGAATGATCAAAAAAGAAAATGATGAATATAATGAATTAGTCAAGGTATATGAAGAATATAAGAAGAATCGGCGAAGATGCAACTCCAAAGATAAAAGAAATAAGTTAAGTGTTTTTTTAGATTAAAGCTATTAGTGCTTAATAATAACAATGTTTTCAGTAATAAAAAAATTAGTATTAATATTTATCCGCAAGGTGGTTACACCGATCATGGAACCTACTCCGCAGATCTGTAAGATTAAAGCTATAATTGAAACTATAGTCTTACTCTTAACCTTAGCCTTAGCCATAACTAAATTATCTTTCCTTTGCACCTAAGCATAAACCTCTTCCTTTTTGTACTACTTTTATACCTTCACCAGTAGTTGCAAATCTAATTAAATCAAGTGTGGCTGATAAACCAGCTCTAGAGTTTCTAGATGCAGCTGCACTTTCTATTTTACTTGCTATTTCTAATGCTCTTACAGGATTATTAGCAACTCTCTTTCCGAAGTTAACTGTAGCTTTACCAACACTTTTAAAGAAATCTTTCAATCCCTCAGCTTCTATTGTTGCATCAGGTACGCTCATTGATTTATTCCTTCTACATTTAGTGCAAGATCCTCTTAACATTTTAGTACCTTTTGAAGTAAAAGCTCCACTTATATTATTAGTACAACTTTAATGTCTGCCACAAACACAATAAGAATTAGTTTTGAACTTATTTAAAAGATTCATTTCTATATATAAAAAATAATGGATGTTAAAAAGTGTAATCCTTATGTTGTTATTAAATCTAAGCCTAAGGCTAAACCATTACCTAAGGCTAAGATTAAGCCAAAGCCTAAAACTGAACTTGAAGCTAAGGGATTGACTCTAGATCCTAAAAAGAAACTGGATACTATTTATGCTAAAGGTTTTGTTAAGACTAGTAGGAAACAGTTTGATTATCATTGATTTGGTCATTGATTTAGTCATTGATTTGGTGATTGATTTAGTCATTGATTTAGTCATTGATTAAGTCATTATTTATAATTATAATTATGATACAACATCAACCATCTTTTTACCGTCACTATTAACACTAATAACCTTTCTAGTTATTACCAATAAATGACATATAACATCTGCAACTGCAGCACTAAATTTAAAATTAAGTTGTATTGGTTGTGGACCTATATGATCACTTTAATATCTAGTAGCGAATACATATATTCTATAACTACTTTTGAATGTTCTATGATTTATATATAGTTTTATATTATGTGGTAGCCCATTATAATCTTTATTAAAGCTAACAATCTCTTTAAAAGCGTCATTATTATTATTAGTACCATAATTTATTTTCATTCTATCTTCAGGATAAAACTCACTACCAATCTTACAATAACATTCAGTAACATTCATTATATCAAATGTACTTGCATCATGAGTTTGTTCATTAACATTATTATTTTCAAAACCAACTTTTATATATTGTGGTCTTTCCATACCACTTTCCATACCTCGATCAAACAAGAAGTTAGTAGCATTGGGTACATTCTTATAAAATGTCTTTCTTTCATAATAACTAAAGTGTACATTATTCTTTTTACTTAAACCCTTTTGCAGAATAATTCTATTGTCATTAATAGGATCAATACTGGGCACACACCATGATATATCTCTAATATCTATATTACCATCATTACCAACTGCATCAGCACCAGCATTAACTCTAAATAGAGCTCTATCATTATTATTTCTTTTTAATATTAGTTTAAATCCTAAACCATATATAATCTTTTCTAAATCATTTACGAAACCAAATAGATCACTCAACTTAATCATCATATACATATGACCTCGTTCTGCAGCAATATGGTCTCTTTTGAGTTGATTATCTCTATTACCTTGATTTCTAACAAAACCACTCTCATATTCATCATCAGTACTAGTTAATAATTTATACATCAAAAGATTAGGATGGCAGTGATCTATATATTCAATAGTCCTACCACCACTAATTTCAAGCTTAACTGAACTAAACAATGCCACCATACTATAAATAACTAATCTGATATTAGCATTATTAGCAAATACACCACCAGCATCATCTGATACAACAAACTCTATCTCTAGATATGATTCTCTTCTCTATTGAGAATGATATTAATATTAGTATAGACTGTATTCATTGTTGCTAGATTATTAGGTTTATATTTTATAATCTTACTTTTGTTTATATTATTATTATAACCATAAATTGTATCCAAATTAAAGTTTATTTATAAGTCAAAAAATGACTGACAACTTAATTCTATATGAACTACAAAAGATACATGAAACTCTAACTAAAACTAAAGAAGAGCATACACTTAACTTTATAATGATAAAGCCAACAGAAAACTTTAACTTTAGTGAAGTTATACTTAACTCGTCAAAATTAGGTTTAATTAGATTATCTTTTCATAATTTGGTGTTTTAATGTGAATAGAAGGAACAATCAATTCTTATACGATACCCGAGGTGAAACATGGACAGATACCCGTATTTTAGATACCGGTATTTATACCAGGTGCATATAAATTAATCGAAATAGCAGAATTAATAAAAGAAGAAACTAATGGTAATGTTATAATGAACCTGATAAGATTACAATGAAAAGTTTAATGGAATTAAAACCAGGTGCATTTAACTTTGACATAGAAAATTCAATAGCCCCATTACTAGGATTTAGAAAAATAGTTTATAAAGAAGGTAAAAATACATCTCAGAAAATTGTTGATATTATGGGTTATAGTACTATTAACATTCATTGTAATGTGATATCTGGTGTTAAAGATAATGGGAATATCACAGACCTACTATATACTTTTACTCTAACAGAACCACCGGGCTACTTGATAAATATTATACCAACTAATATCTTGTATCAAAATGTAACTAAAGATAGAATAGAATATATAGAGTTTCATATTAAAGATGAGCATGGAAGACCTATAGACTTTAATGGTGATGTATTAAGTTTTACTTTACATCTGGTGTAGATATAAACTTAAACTTAAACTCAGACTAAACTACAAACCTCTCCGATGCCAATTAATTCCTAGTTTACCATTAATATTTTTATTTTTAGTTATATCAATGCCAATGTAATTATAAGGCTCTTTCCATACCTTTTTACATATATTAGCAGAATCATTATAACTAAGTTCAACATTATTAAAGAAATCTTGATATATAGATATGAGGACTTTACCTCTTTGTTCAAATAAAACAAATAGATTACAATTCTCTCTAACACTCTGTCTATCTATTGTGAATTGATTTTGATTAAGATATATCATATTGCAATAATTATGTCTCCTTCTACAAAAGTATTAATTAATGACTGGATCTTTGGCTCTAACATCATCGAATATCTTTAGTTTCTTTAAGTGTTTAGGTAGTTGATCGGGAGAAGGTAAATCTTTATACCTTTAACAAACTCAACATCTGCTTTATCGTCAACAGAGTTGCGACTTCGTCGATTATACCTCTCTACACCTTCATATTGATCAGCAGTAGGACCAATGATGTATAGCCTATCAAAGTATATTCTAGCCAGAATTAGTTTTTTTAATATGAATGTCTTGCCGTATTCACCAGGACCAGATATTAAACATCTAAAGTTCTCTGGGAGTGTAGCTTCTGTAATTATATTATCAACCTTTAGCCATGATTGTAGATCTTCATTTATGTTTACAGAGATAATGTTACTAAGACATTCTTTGTTGTTAGGTTTACCCCATTGATGTTTTTCATCAAATAGATATATAAAATTATCATTATCATTAACAGTATCATTATCATTAACATTATCATTATTATTATCATTATTAGTAAAGCTACTTCGTAGATCATTATCATTATCTTTAACATTATTAGCAACGCTACTTCGTAGGTCATTAACATTATCATTATAATTAACATTATCATTAACATTATCATTATTAGCAAAGCTACTTCGTAGATCTTTACTACAACCTAAAGAAAAACACTCATTATATATTCCTGGATATTTACATTGATTAAGTAGAATATTCAAAGCATTGTTAATTCTTAATCCTCTATCAATAAGATAGATCTTATAAAAACAATAAGCCCCACAATAAGATTCATCATATTGTTGTATTCTTTCATTAGAGCCTAGATCAACCTATTCTTCTAAAAATAATAGTGGGGTCTCAACACCAAAACTATCAAATTACTACACAGGACCACCTTCTATTCTTATAACTAAAACCCAATGTGTACCGTCGGTTGGATGTAGATTCACAATAATGTTGACGTTAGGTTCACTTGTGTTATCTGGAGTTTGATGTCTCATTACAATTTCAATTGGTGTTAGACTTCTATCTTTTCCTATATCTTTTATTCTGATATCACTCATAGCATTAATATCAATATTAAATTTATTATTGAATTCCTCAAAAGTTAGGATAAGAATTTTTAATAGGTATAAAAATGGCGACAGGTAGCGCAGTTATAATTTTTATTTTCTTAATTGGATTTTGTTATATAATATATGATTCAAAACCAAGTAAATATACAAAACAAGAAGAAAGTTTTGGTGGATTTATGAATAGGAGTCTTATTAGATTTGAATATGAAAGTCACCATTACATACTATTGTTTATGGTGGAACTGGTACAGGCAAGACATATTTTATTAGACAAAACTTAAAGTTATACTTAGATCCGCGAACAGATTCCGTCTGTGGTAAACCAAGCGGTTACACCGATCAAATCCAAAATCAAGGCCACAACCAAAACCAACACCAACAGCAAGCTAATAATATAATCATAGTATGTAAAGATGATAGAGATGGGATAGATCCCGAGACTGGTGAGTTTTATATTGGATTTAATACATGCGATATAAAAATGATCACATCAAAAAATAAGTATAAATTCAAGGATAATGTAATTGTTCTCGATGATTTGGGTGATAAGTTAAATAAGGATATAGCTTATTATTTCACAGAAGGAAGACATTAAAATATTCAAATGATTGTAATGTGTCATAAACCAGCTCAAATAATTACTACAGCAAGAATGAGTTGTGATACTTTTTATTTAACAACTTATAGTGGAGCTGATCTATTTAAAAATTTTAATGAAATATACAAATGTGAACATAACTTCAATAAAATAATTAGCGAGTTAAATAGTAACTATTATAATTGTACAGACGGAATGTCAGATGAACTTCGTTATGATATAATTAAATATAATAGGAAAGAGAATACTTTATTTTTATTGATAAGAATAGAACTATGATATATGACTCGAGAGTTGGTTTCCTTAATTTAAAAGCTCTTAGTTTAAAAGATAAGTTAGAAATTGAAGACAAAAATAAACCTATAGCATATATGAAATCACTTATGATAAATGCTACAGATGGAAATACTATTAATTATGATCTTTTTTTAATAAACTTCTTAAATTAAAAGGTATTAAAATACAGAGTGATGTTTTAACACAAGAAATGGTTAAAGCTGATGGTTTTAGGTTAGCATCAACTATTTTATGAATTATAGGTACATGTTTTATGATATATAATTATATGAGTCCTGACACAACAGTAAAAACTGCTGGACATGCGGCAACGAGTGCAAGTAATATATTAAATAGAGCAAGTACATTGATTAACTTTGGATGCGGAGAAGAAGAGCAAAGAAAACAGTTTATCGAAAAGCTACAAGAAGAATATATAAATAAAGAGACTGGAATTTCAAATAAACAGGGACGAAGGTATTTAAACAGACTATATGAAAATAATGAAGAATTTAGAGAAGAAATTATAAATTTTGTTAGAGATAAAACAGAATTAGACCTTGAAGTGATTTTAGATAGAAGATATAAAACTAATACATTCAATACGACGGGGAAGAAATATTTAACAGAGTGTGTCGCGTCTAAAGATAACACTAAAGATATAATTGAAATCTTGGCTAAATATGTTGGGTATAATTGAAATTTGACCAATTATAAAAGGTTATAAAATGTTTAGAGTGTAAACATAAATTTGGACTCCCTTTTAATTTAGCTTTTCATTATTCAATATATCATGAAGATAAAGTTAGTAAATATGCATGTGGTGATAAAACATTAAGTGGTATTTGTATGAAACCTGATTGTTCTTTTAAAGATGAATCTGGATATAACTCTAACTCTAACTCTAACTCTAGGTCTAACTCTAACTCTAACTCTAGCTCTAGCTCTAGCATTAACTCTAATTCTAGCATTAACTCTAACTATAACTCTAACTCTAACTATAGCACTAACTTTAACTCTAACTCTAACTTTAACACCAAAGTCTTAACTAGAAATTGTAATAAATGTAATTCTGTAAAGTCACTAACTGATTTTGATGAGAGTAAGTATACATGTAGAAATTGTACTTCAGCTAAAGTTAATTGTCTATATTGTCCTTCTGTTGTGAGATATGATGGGATAAGAGCTCATGTAAAGAAACAACATCCAGATGTAGAATTAACTAGAGGATTTAGTAGAAATTTAACTGAGAGATCAGTGGAACTGGTTCCCAGATCTGTTATTACACAAACTGGGGAAAGTTGTTCGTGTAAATATTATAATTTTGCATCATTTCTTATTAATAATGGAATAAATATAAAAAAGTAGAAGAGAATATAAATTTATTGAAGAGTATAGATAATTTAAAATAAAAAAAATATAGAAAAATAAGTTACACTAGTATCTGGGATACGTCCACCGGAGTCGGTGGGGATAGAACCCAAACTATCCATCTGATAATGGACAACTACCAGCTTAACTCGGTACTAGTGAATTGCACTAAGTGAGACAAGAAATGATAGATTTTGAGTGAAAATAAAGGTAATTTGTACTAGTGGATAAAACAAGGAAACAAGCTAGCTGTAAAATTTGGCCCGATTCGACATGCGCGATTAGCGTATGGAGAAAGGGTCAAATTTTGCTGGTGGCTGGTTTCCTTGTTTTATCCACTACTCTCGAGGGGCATCAACATATGTTAAATAATATATAATCGTGAAAGGACGAAAGTATCTAAAGCTGAAATTACGAATAGGCTCATGAACATTAAGAAATGAGGTCAAATAGCTACAGGTGAAGGCTTGGAAATCTAAAGGACCCGCAAACTAAGGAAGCATGCTAGAACTCAAAAAAGTTTAAACTTGAACGAAAGAAAAATATGTTGGGCATTCACAATCAGATTTCTGTGTTCAGTCATTCATGCGTTTAAAATTCACTGAATCTGTTTGCACCTTGTTACGTTAAATGGAAAATACATCACTGGATGAATAGTTCTTTTAGAATGGCTCCAAATTTCAGCAGATCCGGATATTTCTTAAAAACAATAGCAATGATATGAGCCTTAAACTATCTTGTTTGAATAACACTAAAGTTGCCACTTTGAAAATAGTTTAAGCCTTAATCCAAATAGTTCAAATTTATACGTACTTAAACATCGGTTTGATCGGTTTCAGTTAAACAAATATGACAGAAACCCTTTTTTCTTCGCGATGTGTTCAGATTTTGAACTCAGAAAATTGTCGGTTGCTAGGTTTTCAAATGTAAGAAATCAAAAGTTTTAACGGCTTCAAACGTAAAAATGGTTGTGATTAAGCGAACCGAATTCTCATAAATTTTCAAAAAGTCTGTTGTTTTTAAAATTAAAAACAAATAAAAAATTCAGTTGTTCCCGCTTCAATTTGTCAGCGACCTTAAAAAATGTCAATCATTTTTTTAAGTTTTTTAAAAAAAATTTCACAAAGAAGATTTTCTGAAACTGCTGGGATAAGAACTCTCTCATATCATTTTTCTATATTACAATTTTTTGTATGGAAAATTCCGACAATTTTTGAATTGAAACCGAACATACCGATGATTTCTTACATATGGAAACCAAACGTGTCGACAATTTTCTAGGTTTGAAATCAAAGATACCTAACATTTCTTGCGTTCACCAAGCGATTATACTGAACGTTGCGAAACTGAACAAACCAAAGTTTTCTTAAGTTCCAGATCAAACACACCAACGGTTTCCTACATCTGAATTAAACAAACCCAACATTTCCTACGTCGTTTTTATTCGGTCTGTTGGACTAGGCAGTGGCTAAAATCCGTGCCTGATCTGCTCATTTTTGAGCTTATCAAAGCTGGAGAAGGAACACTCTAGTTTTCTAATTTTTCTGCACAATTATTGAATTAACTGAACACTTTTATTGAATTTTGACAACGTGAAACTCTGCACTAACATAGAGCTATCTTATTGACTCCGTTTTATTTTTGGGCTCTAACTTCCCTAAATATCAAGTCGTTGAATCTGAAGAGCTAAGGACAATGCGACAATAAACGTCTCTAAATTTATTTTATCTCGATATTCGACCCGAAGTTAATCGATCTCGATATTCAACACCAAATTGACGGCATCATGCGTATGTGTATATGATATACATTAATATCAAATATATGTATTGATATAAATTGCAGTATTACTTGGTATAGATTTTATGTTTGATTGAGGTCAACAACATTTTGGATGCGGCTTTGATTTGAGAGAGGCGGTATTTGCACCATATTGTCTGGCGCTTGCTGAAATAACTTTTTGATCACAAAAATTGCGACCATGTCTAGAATATTGTTGTCATTTCTCGGATCTGTTTGAAATTGTGTTGCACGATACATTTTTAAATTCTCAGCTCGAGCTTATAGACTTTATAATGTTTTAAGCAGACTCTTCATGAAACAAAACAATACATGCAGCAAATTACAATCTCTGAACAAATCATGGTCTGATTTTCTTTTAATAAGTGTCTGTAGAATTAACTGAAATTAGTATGAATCAGACATGAGCTTATAGCCAAACAGATGAGATATGGTTTTTCAATAAGTGATTACGTGATTTAGTACTGAATTATTCTTAGATATAGTTACAAGGTGGGTACTTTTCTCGCTTGAATAATGTTTACGTTAAAAACTGTGAATTAAAATCACAAACATGTGCATTTTTAACGTGAAAGTTTCTGGGCTGAATTATATCTTATTGTAATCAGGCTTCATTGTAGAAAAAGTAGAGATATTAAGATTACCAAAGTGGATGTTTTTTCAATAGCAGCTGAAAAGCATCCTGTAAGTTTGTCTCGCGGAAATTTATTAATCGATTTTAAGCGTAATATAATCTTGATGAACTTTGTTAATCGTTTTTGACAAAAAGAGCACACGAGGAGACGTGCCGGAAGAAAGTATCTTCATGACATTTATCAGAGGCTGTTAACCCGAAAGTTTTTTTGTGAAACTCATTTATTGGCCAAATTTTTCCATAAATTTTCTGGTAAATTTTTACATCATGTTTCTGGTAAAAAAAATTTCATCGCGAGTTTGTAATAAAATGTTTCCATCGTGATTCTGTAGAAAGATTTTTCCATCATGATTCTGTCGTAATGTTTTTTCATCATGATTCTGTTGTAATTTTTTTCCATCATGTTTCTGTGGTAAAATTTTTCAATTCTGTTTATGATGCAATCTTTCCCAGAAACTTCTGAGGCCCACCGCGCCCAAAAGGAAACTACTTGTTGAAGAAGCATAGCTGAATGAATCCAGACGTGATTTTGCTGTTTAATTATCTTTAGTCAACAAAATTTGCGTCAAGCAAACTGCTTGACAACTGAATACAAAAACTTACGTTTTTTACCTGAACGAGAAACAAGCGAAAACGAACAATTGCTTACAGCAATACAAAATCATAAAAATAAAAAAAATCGATATTTACGATGACCCGTATACAGAAATCGAGGTTTAACTCGTTTACAGCCGTTTACGTAGTTTTCTGCACAATTGATTTTTCCTTCTAGTTCAATTGAGAAATTCTTCATTTACTGGATTGTGCAAAGCATCAATTTTTGGTCGAATAACGGGACCTCGGGCTATCATGGGGACCCTCACAGTAGCACCCTTTTTGACAATTTTGCCTCTGATCGAAAGGTTCGACATTTGGCTTATCTGAAAAGTACATAAAGTTGGCTATTTCGGCTATTTTAGGGGCTGAAACGGCTGAAAATGGCTGAAAACGGCCCAGAACACCTCAAATACCCTCAATAGACCTTCCCGGGGTGCTAATAAACACCTCATAATCAATTTGGTATGCCCCCGGCATCATTTTTTAGCACCACGGGAAAGTGCCCAAAAAGTAACGCCCAAATCGTGGCACGTAGCAAAATTTTTCGAACTCAAAATTTTAACTCGAAATTTTTTGAAAAGTTGGTTTTGACTTGGGAATCAACTTGCAAGTGTAATCCAAGTCTTGGTAAAGACTTGTCAGACTTGCAGACTTGTTTTTAGACGTGCACAGTACTGATATATGCTAGTAGAATTGCATTTTGACGTGACCAGTACTGATCTTGACTTGCAGTTCAATCTCGGTGCTAAAACTCTGGTAACACAAAAATTAAACTTTCACAGTTTAAACAAGTCAACATCGTCAGTCACAAAAATTATAAAAATAGTTTTTCGCTTTCAAGGACGCCTTTTAAATTACACTGAATTCTTTTTAGTTGAAACCAGCAAGGAAAATGGTTTGTATAAGTTTTTCCAGACAGAATAACCTGTTTGAACAAAATTCGCAGCAGTAGGCACCATCTTTTATTTAACGACTTTGGTCGGCAAAAGGATTTAAACTATTTGCAGAATTTTAAGAAATATAAATGCTGAAAAACTCCGTTCTGCGAAACAATTATTTACAGAAGCCTAATTTTTCACCTAAAAACAAAACGACTACTTGTCTCTAGACGGGAGGAGCGTTTTCATGACTTTTTTTAAGTTCACAACACCAACATTTGATTACAGGCCACATATCTGTTGCTCATTCTTCAAGTCAACAGATGTTTCTTTTAAAATTTTTTTCCTCCCAACATTGGCATTTTGCCAGCATAACGATCAGAAAAGACCTGGAAGAACTTGTCCTACCCTAATGAACAAGAAAATACAACTATTAATTCAACTTGGTGCTTTCAATTTAAAAATTGGCAGAAAAAATTTTTTTTCGATCTTTGGTTCTTTGACCTTTTAATAATTACCTTCGCCACACAGTATGTCGAACCAATAACGGAATAAGTTTGTATCATCTGCTATAGCTGCGACAAAATTCATCTACTATTTAGAAGAAATTCCCGCCATAAACTTCAAAAAACTCCAGCAAAAGACATACGGAAAATTGTGAAAACTAGCTTACCAACTTCAAAATGAATTTTCTTCAAGCGTATTAAGTCATAATTGGTATAAAAATATTCTGCTGCGGTATCTATTCAGCCTCTGTGGGCCAATTTTAGATCGTAATAGCCCGCGGGGGGATCGTATTTAGCGTTATTAGGGAGTTTGCCAAGAGCTGGTGATGAAGAGTAGTCCTGCGAGAGCGGCTGTTGAAGAAGTTTGGGACACTACAAAGTCATTATCACGTGCTGAGAAATAAGTGTGAGTAACGGCCATTATTCCACTGAATAATATCACTACCCCAATCATAATAAAATCACCATAATGGAAAAAAATTGTAAGGAGCGGAGCTTAGTTTGGCCGAGTCCCAAGTCTGACCGAGTGCTACTCTCCCAAGTCCTAGTATCAATGGAGAGGTTTCCTTATGTGCTCAAAATGCTAAGTGATTCAGCTTACAGAGGTCTTTTTAGAGCTGAGAAAACGCTTCAAAGGGCTTTGGAAGCGTTTTTGGACTTGAATAAAAAACGACGTCAGGAATTGGAAACAGAATTGTGATTTGTATATCAAAAGAAGGGCAATTCAAAATACAGAGAGTGGCAAATCTCACGAATTTATGTCAAAAACATTCTGTTAGTACATGGAGTGAATTTTGATTGATATCAGCATCATCATACCACCTACAAAATAACGCGATGAATATAACAATGATGGAATAATGGACGGATATTCGTCAAAAAATGTAGACCGAAAAAAAAAACATTCAGCAACACATTACCTACCAATAGCAATGAAGAGTTACTCATCATAAATTCACAGTGTAACCAAATGAAATCCAATGTATGAGTAGATGCAGGGGCCTAGAAATTTGTTACCTGTAAAATGTACGTATAGTAAACTAGAGACCACTATAGTTGTACCATTTAACAGTTAGGTTAAACGTTGAAGCTATAACTGAAAATGCCAGATGTCGTGAAGGATTACATGATTGTCGAACAGGGAGGCCAGAATATTTAATAGAGAAAAAGCAGATAGAGCCGGAATTACACAGAAGAAAAATTTCAGTTTACAACTCGAACATATTGACAGTAAAAAAATTAAAAAAAAAACTATGTTATATCTTAATCTTATATCAGTCACAAAGGAGAAAAAATAAACGAATTGAGCTTTAATTTCAGAAAGGGGAAGATAAAATTATAAAACAATTCTAATGAATAGAAGAATTGCAGAACTAAAAAAGCAATTAGGCTTGGGCAAACAATGTCTTGTAGCATGATCATCAGTGCCAAAATTTACACCGGAGTATAATGCAGCTTTCGGACCAAAACTAAAAAGTATTTGCTTAATTTTGGCGTTCCTCTTCGTTTTTCAGAAGTATTTTTTTCAATCAAAAACGCAATAATTGTACACAAATTTGTGAATTCAATTTTAAAAAAATTGAGGCAGACAAAGTCGTCTAACTACAAAACATTTCGGAGAAGAGGGCCCTACACATTTATCCAAAAAAAACAAACAGCATCTATCATTGGAAGACGTCTGAGCAAAAACGTATTTGAAAAATTTGCAATGACAAATAATGGAGGAAACCCAAATTTTGGGGACAGCTGATTAAAATCATCGGCTTCCCTGGTAATTTTTGGTAAATTTCCTGCTAAAAATAGTCAAAGTGTAAAATACCGTTCTTTTCATCTTGATGGAAACGCTTTTTGAAGTTTATTGACAATTTTAAAAATTTGTCATCAATCTAGAACACGTCAATTAATATTTCAACAAATGAAAGTTTGAAAAACTATTGATATATCAAAAAATGTGGCGCATATTTAAGTAAATGTGTTGGGCCAGAGACTCTCGTTCAAAGAACAGGGTCTGCTTTTTATGTTCTTAGATTAAAAACAGTTGCCAAATCTCAGTTTCGCAAGAAAAAGATACTTTGGTGTCAGTTTTAACATTGTAACTCAACATTCTGTTTTTTTTTCATAATCTTTCGAATTCAACTAAATAGTAGCTACTGAAAAAATGTGATAAAGAGGGTTGAATAATGAGTAACAGAATCACGTTTGTATAATGAGCTGCTCAAATTACTGATAGGGGGCCGAGACAGAAAAGAATGTTTGGAGAAGAAGATTGTCGAAGAAATTAGAAATTAAAATAAAAAAGTCAATGGAAAAAAATTTTGAGTTAAAGACAAAACAAAGAGTTCTATACTCAAGCACAAAAGATTATCTTGATTTGGAGACTAATAAAAAATTTAGCTCTAAAAAATCATATTGATTGGAAAACATGAAAAAATATTGGGTAAGACCCAACCACAAGACGAATCATTAGGCTGCAAAAGGAAACATCACAGCAGGGTTTTTAAATTGACCACATGAGCGCATTTTAGGTTACTCTTACAGCAACGTTCGAGACCCCTAGTAGCGGCGTTAGAAGTTTGAGTTTATACTGTAAAAGTTAGGTGTCTAGCAGCCCCTCCAGCACAAGAACAGTAGAACCACAGCTAAGCAATTCATAAATTGGAAGCTTGTGAGACAGGTAAGGGTGCTGTGTAAGAGTTTGAATTTTTCTCTGGTTCGTATGTATGTTATTGCTTCTGAGAATGTGTTCTCTTAACTTTTTCTTCATTGTGCGTTTTTGCATACAGCTTTCTAACTCATGCATGAAAAAGAGGAATGAAATAGAACTTCTTCTCGATTTCCAAAATGAGTTGTTGATATCATAGAATTTTTTTGCCTCATGATACTTGTTGGCTTCTTTGATATCCTATGGACTTGACTCGGACAATGGGTTAAAATTTTCTATTCAAGAAATTTTTATGAATCTAGACCCCCCAGGGTGTTTCTCGTTATATCAGGTTGAGCATTGTCAACAAATATAGGGGATTTTGGGTGAAAATTTTTGCCTTCTATATATGAACGTCTGGTTCTATTTCGACCTCATGACATACGTTATGCATTACATTTGCAAGTCTGTCACTAAATTTCTTGTACCGCAAAATTGTAAGCTCCATTTGCACAAGATATTTTTTGCCAGTCCAAAACAGCGACTGTTGTCTCCAAGTAATGTTCGCATGAATGAGGGCATCCATCTCCCAAAGGTACTCGTTGAGTTGGTCTTCGGTAGTCCTCTCCGGCATGAGGTAGAAATTTGAAAAACCTCCGCGTTCAGGAGGCCAGTTAGTGGCTAGTATTGCCTTGGTTCCACGAATGTGAGTCTGGACTCTTGGGTTTGTAGTAAAATTAACTGGCGTGAGTTGCCGATGAAGGGCATATAAAAAAGGTGGCAGAAATTATTTGAATTATTCTCTATTAATTGAGAAATTCCTCTCGGTAATCAGGAATATTTGGAGTTAGAAACTCAAGATTTTGATGAGCAACGATTGAGCATTAGAAATAAGCGTTCACAACATCGACATCAATTGCTCTGAAACGCTCACGAGCTTTTTTCGATTTTAAAGAATTTCCACAATAGCTAAAAAGTGTTGAGTTGATGTAAAATTGTTGACTTATTCAAACGTTTTCGCAATAACTTGCATCGTCAGAAGTTAAGTTGTTAAGTAATTTTTTACAAACATGCATAAGTAGAGCAATTTGCCTTGATTATCTGTTTAGTTTTTCGAATTTTTCTAAAATTTTTAACGGGTTTGAACCTTGTTAAAATGTTAGGTGAACTTTGATATTTTTATTATGAGTCTTTTTCTGTATGAAGTTTGAAAAGAGTTTTTCGTTTTGATCCACAAAATAACGTTGCTCGCATGGCATTTCGAAAATTGTCAGGCAGAACATGCATTCTGCACGTAATATTTCAGTGTTAGTTCCCTACTTTTTTACTCGTCCTGCGTATTCAGTTGTGGCTTGCGTCTCCTAGTGAGAAGAACTTCTACGGTCATAAGCTTTTCGTTTTCCTGGCACTGTTCACTTATCTTATAAATAAAGGCCGCTAGCGCCCCACCGCTTCCCACTACATGTTGTCCCACCAGTGAAGCGGTTTTTTGATTATCAGAAATTCTCGTGGCTAATTGTCGACACGTTTGTCCGACATAGGTGGATTTGAATCCACAACAACTGAGTTCGTAGACCACATGAGACTTCAAACTGCTATAAAAACTAGGTTTAAGGGATGGTAGGCAAGTACATAGTTTTCCCGTTGTGAATATGGTTGTCAATTTGCACGTTTTTTCCTTTTTTCGCTTCAATTGCACGCTGATGTTACATCGATACTGCAGGAAAAATTATGGTTTAACATCTTTCGCTGGTATTTTTGTCCTCTCAGTTTTACCTCCCCGCCTCCATTTTTCAATTAAGGTTTACTTTATAAAGCAACGTTGATTATCTTGGAAGTCCAACTTTCAGGATATTTATTTCGTAGCCAAATAATTTCATTTTTCTTCAGAGCTTTGTCAAAAATTTTGCCATTTGATAGTGCTTCTAAAAATGCGGTGAACAGACCGTTCTACAATATTCTTCTTATGTTGGATTGGTCCAAAACTACGAAAATACAAGGCAACTCCCGTATCGGTTGGTTACTTGTACCACTCGCAATTAATTTCCTTACAGTTATATACAATGATGTTCACGTCTAAAAAAGCTAGTTCAACGTTTTGGTCAGGTTTTTCCATTTTGAATTCCAATTTACTATGAAGGGTGTTTACTTTTCTGAGCAAGGTGTCCGGCTCACCATTTACCGTGCAAACTATATCGTCTAAATATCTCAAGAAAATTTGTCTTTCAGTTTCCGGTTCACTATCTATTTTGTTAATCTTCTGACAATTAGAGCAGTACTACCCCATGTTATTTAGGTTTTATGTAGTCTGTTCTTCCTTCTTACATTTTTGTTGTTCTTTTTTTGTCTTTTTCTCTTGTTTGTCTTGATATTGATGAAAGCACTAATTTCGTAACTTCCATCAATAATCAGGCAGTACAAAAAAGCTTTGGAATTTAGAGTAGAGTGACAATGGTAACATTTTTGTTTCTGTGAGTCGCTTTTTGTGATCAGATTCAGATCATAATATCCATTTTTTGGCCTTTTTTGCAGTTTTTCAATTAGCCAGAGGTCTGTTTTACATGGATACCATACCCGACATCCAAACATGAATCTGGGAAAGAGGTAGCCGATGTAAGCGTTGAGCCTGAATTTCATGGAAACGGACAATGACAGATTTTTTAAAGAGATCACAGTGCTCAGAGTACTTTGGAGTGATGCCTGTTTGCATTTCTATTCCGTATTAGAGTGTCTGATTCAATCATTCTCAATTTCTAATGATTTCGTTCAACATTTATATTTTTATGAATAATTTGAATACAGGAAAGTTTTTTGAAGTTCAATATGTTACATTTGCTCTCATCTCATTTACAAACCAGTTGATGAGGCTCGCAAGTTCATTTTTATTTTCAGCAGAGTTGTTTGCAATAATTTTGTAATCGTCTTTACATCCAAAACATGTACTGTGTTCTATTACTTCTGGCTAGTCACTGATGTTGACTAAAAAGAGCAGGGGCACACAAAACGAGCCTTGCGATTCTCTACTAATGACATCCCGTTCATTCGATAAGCAACCGCCGACTATGATTTTTGTGTTCTCATATCGCGATAATCCGCATCAATGATCATTAGTGCCTTTTCCCTGATTACCAGCAATTCAAGTTTCATTATTACTTTGTCGTGCGGAACTTTGTCGAATGGTTTCTCAAAATTCAATTAGACTACAGTTAGTTCCTCTAGCATTTCGGTGTCAATGTCTCTGTCATTTTTGTCTAGGAAGCAGAGCATTTGAACTCTGCAAGGTCGGAGTTGTCTGAAACCGAATTGAGAGTCATTTTCGGACTTAATTGTATTCGCAGTCAAAAATATTTTTCTCTAGAACCTTTGAGGAAGACTACAAGCAATTTATTGCGCGGTAGAATATGATTGCAGCTTTATCAACTTGCTTGTGTAATGGAGTAATGACACTAGTTTTCCACTTTTCGAGGACTTTTCCCTTGTTCAAACATGTCTTAAGGATGAGAAGTATTGATTTGCTTAGCGTTGGTGCCAGTTTTTTCAGGAGAATGTTTCCGATGCCATCGGGTCCCATAGCTTTTCTTATATCTATTTTTTTTATTGCTTCGATTTTTTCGACTATTCAATCTATTTTACTGAGTCGGTTACTGCAAAACCGGTAGCCGGCAACACCGTCTTTGAACTCTGCAAGGTCGGAGTTGTCTGAAACCGAATTGAGAGTCATTTGCGGACTTAATTGTATTCGCAGTCAAAAATATTGTTCTCTAGAACCTTGGAGGAACAATACAAGCAATTTATTGCGCGGTAGAATATGATTGCAGCTTTATCAACTTGCTTGTGTAATGGAGTAATGACACTAGTTTTCCACTTTTCGAGGACTTTTCCCTTGTTCAAACATGTCTTAAGGATGAGAAGTATTGATTTGCTTAGCGTTGGTGCCAGTTTTTTCAGGAGAATGTTTCAAATGCCATCGGGTCCCATAGCTTTTCTTACATCTAATTTTTTTTATTGCTTCAATTTTTTCGACTATTCAATCTATTTTACTGAGTCGGTTACTGCAAAACCGGTAGCCGGGAACACCGTCTTGAGCAAAATCTGTGTTTTCATTTCCACTCGCTTGAAAGGGATGACCGGCTACAAGCTTGTGAAAACTATCTTCCTGTTCACTGCCAATGGAGCCAATACATGTATTCTTAGCGTGAAACCAATGATCAGCTCCATTCTTCGAACCACTGATTTTGCGCCCGTCAGCCTTGGTATGAAAAACAATTTGAAAAAATCGATTTAAGAGTTCAGCTTTTTCAGTTGTTTGTAGTTTTTTCTTCCGCCAAGTACATTTCATAAAGAAAAGCTAGAGCTTTTCTCAACTTAAGAATAAATTTTTGTATATTACTGAATTGGCGAGATTTGAATGTTTCATCCCTAAAAAAAGTTTGGACAATTTTAATACTGCTTTTCAATTTTTGTTCGAGCTCGAGCACGTTAACAATCAATAAATGTTTTTTGGGTTTTAACAGCAAGTTTCCGGTACTCTCTAGTTTTCTCATTATGTTAGAACTGGCTGGCGGCACTAATGGTGGAAGACTTGCTTAGTGAGCAGTTATTTTGGGTATATTTTCATTAAACAATTGATCAAACTATCGGTACCATTGATCTAGTACCTCATTGACGTTGCTAAAGCAGAAAGGATGAAATGGTTTTTTAATAATCGATTCGTTAAGTTTATCCCAGTCTATAGTGTTGTAAGCATATTTAGTCCGTTTTTTATTTGGTTTCTGTTGGTTTTGATAGTAAATTCGACTGGTGAATTATAGTTGGTTGGAGCATTTTTTTCTATTCAAGCTGTAGTTTGGCGTCCTTCCAGAATCAATTGGTGACTTGATCCAGAATTGGGGTTCATTTTTTAACAAAATGTCAAGTTACTGAACTCTCCCTCTTTTATTTTCAAATCCGAAAATTTGTTCGAAGTTTTTGTTTTGGATTAGCTGAAGTCATTCGTTCTCGGAATGGCAACTAGAGTACATGTTAGACCAGTTTGTGCTTGGAAGGTCTGTGTCACCACTATTATTACAGACCGACATTTATATGACTTCTTTTTGGTTAAGAGCAAGTTGAAAAGGTCCCCTGTTTTTGTGAAGTGACAGTTGTAGGAGCTACTCTGGGGTGGGTTGTAAATGCATGCAGTTAAAAATTTTTGGTTGGTAGAAGAAAGAAGAATAATCAGATAGTCTTCTTCCGCGTTGTTACTAAACTTTCTTTGGAGTTAGGTTTCTCGTGTACTGCGACTAGAACACCAAATCTATAAAGAAAACGCTATCATTGATCATTTCTATACATTGCGTTTTTTGCTGAGAAAGACAGATTCCGTTAGGATATGCGCAGTTAGCCATGTTTCTGTTAAACAAACATTCCAAAGTTATGCAGGACAATTGAGTTTGCAATAAAAATCACGCAAAAAAGGTGTACAAGGCTATGAACATTCAGTGTTAAAATTTCGATTTGTTGTTGCTTTTGATTGTTATCATTGTTCGGTAGTCAGGACAAGGTATCCAAGAAGACTTCACTCCGTTCTTGTTCTCCCGGTTCACGTTGCAGTATATTGTTATCTGCAATTTTGATATTTTGTCTAGCTAGACCTGGTTCAACTATTTTCGTTCTGATTTTCGGTGCAATGTTCATGTGCGTTTTGGAGTTCTCAATTTTGTAGATTTTTATCAAAGTTCTTCAACCTAGCCAGCGAAAAAAGTAACAGCTTCTTGTTGAACACTGAGGGCATTGTTACAAGTAAGTGGCGATGTCTCTCAGTTTTGTATTTGCCTACGCGTTTGGAGTATGTGATTTTGGTGTTGATGTCTAGGAAATTGAACACATGCTTGATTACGCTGCTATCATGCTCAATGCGTACACGTAGATCTTTATCTTTCAACTCATCGAGGCCCCGTATTAGAACATTGAGTTCATTTTAAGAATCGCTTACTTGCTTAACGTTTTCGCTTGTGGGTTCCTTTAATGCTGCTTCTTTGTAGCTTGTTTTGGTTAACTCAATTTCGTGTATCTTGTTTTGCGTTGATTCCTCAATCACAGGTTTGATAGACTCTTATGTTTCCTCACTTTTCTCCGGTTTATTTTTCAGTCAATCAATTCCGACGTTACAGCTCAGGTGAATGTAAAAATTCAGCTGTTGAATGGCGTTCATCATTTTGTTGCTGAGTTTTGTGCATTGGAGTGACATATGCATAACTGATTCGCAAGAAACACAACGAAACAGCGCATCTTTTTTGTTAATCGGTCCTTGGCAGGTATCAAAAGAGATGTTTAAGCAGGCTAGTTTAGTATTACTAGAGTTCTTCATTGTCTTAGATGTTCACAAACTTAGTGTGTAATAGTCAGTCAACCTGCAAAAACCCATGATCGGCTACTACAAAGTTCTCTCCTGATTTTTTGATTGAAGTCTCCCTTAACAAATGCAGTTTCCAGAGCATTCGATCACATTCAGATATCCTCGCTAATCAACTTCCTCAGAGTACAGATCGTGCCCTTGAAATATTCTCTTTTCCTGGATTATACAGAGTCCACTTTTGGTCCTAGATCTGATTCTAGATGTCCACTAGAGAAGATTTTGTTTGTGACTCTACGGTACACCCACTGTTTGCCTTTCTTGCCATGCTTCTTCTGATGCAACATTATCAGATCGTTCGATGTTTTTTCTATTTGTTTAGTGTTCGTTTCTTTTTCTTCTTTCTTCTTGCAGTGGTATGGCGATGACGTAGATACAAGTTGATGGTTAGAAAAGTTTGTGAGCTAGTTTTCAATTTTGTCACTTTCCTGTTGTTCTTTACTCGAACTTTCGATGTTATCAAACAGATAGTTCCCGCCGATGAAAATCGCAATAAAGTTGAAGCGCCATTTTTTGGGGAGGAACTTGTGGACCTGGTGACTTTGTGCTCCAGGCAAGGAGAGAATGTGGAAGTTGGAGAATCGCAGTTTTCTGCACTGGCTATCAGAAATAAGCAGATTTCTAGTGAATGAACGTATGCATAGGTGGTACCTCATGTGATGACTTCACCCGTCCCGGCTAGGGACGGATGGGGCTTTGAACAAAGTACAATGAGTGATAGTAACCGACAACCGGCTACCTAACTTCTGTACTAATTGATCAATATCCCTAGCGCAATACTTTCTGAAAACATATAGTATGTGAAAATGCAAATCTCTCTAATAAGTTTTGATGAGCTCTTTTGTTGACTTGATCTGATATTCAAATGATTTCATCCAAATGTTAGTCGATGTTAATGCAAGTGATGTTCCTATTGCTAAGCCATTCACCTTACAAAACCATCTGTCTTGCATTTTAAACAGATATTTCTCACAACTGGCTTCAAGAGTGCTTTCAAAGTCGATCATGACATCTCAAAGCTTTTTCATTTTCTTCAATAACGGGCACATTTGTATATAGGATCTTCGCATCCAAAGAAACGATGCTCTCATCAGGCCCCAATTTCATGCATTCTATTGTTCTCTGTGCATCTAGCGTCGAAGTCTCAATGTTAGCACCACGTATTTTATCAAAAAGTGGCGTGAGGAATTTATTCAAATAGTAATAACTACTTCCCTGTGTAGACAACACTGGGTGTAAAGGAGTTCCATTCATGTGCACATTTGCGAAACCATTAAGTCTCGCGGGTTGCGCTCCTGTTAAACGCAATTTTTGGTAAAATTTTTCGCTTCATAAAGAGCTCTTCTTCATATCAAGCAACGCGCTGTTAATGTCTTTTTCAACCTTCCGAACAATTTTATCCCCCGCACTAGCAAGTTCTTGAAATTGGGTGCCAGCTTATTGTGATTTGATTGCCTCTTCATCAGACAAAATCCCGTGCCCTTATCAAAAGGTCCAGCCAAGATGTTATCTTTCAAAAATTTTGGCACCTTCACAACCCCTCTGTCGACGGGTGTTTCTTTGACATTTTTAGCGTACCATTTTGCATAGGCTTCGATTACTGCAAGTGTAAAACGTCTTCCCTGAGATGTAAAACGTCTTCTGCAACAAATTGACGTTTTGGAGCAATCATTATGTATCCTAATTACGTTTCATGACCGGATAAGTTCTGAAAGAAAAACTGATGGGAAACCAGAACGATTTAGAGTGAACGGAATAAATGAAGAATTCAACATCATTGCAAAAATTGAGAAATGAACATATTGAGAAAAGAACTGAAAATGGTTAAAAAATTGATGACAATTAATAATAACAACAGAGGAGAGGAACTTAATCAGTATACTGTATAAGCAGAATTAAGAGTGTTTTGCTTTTTTTTAATCTTAGGTTGAGTGCAAGATAGAGTTGTACTCAGCGCAATATTCGGGTCTTTCCCATTATAGTCCCCACAGCTTAGTGGTCAGTTAAACAACGATTTTGAGTTTTGACAACGATTTTGAGCTTTTGACAACCTGCGATAACAACGATTTTGACTTTTTGAAAGGAGCTTTGCGATTGAAAGTTGACATGGTCTTTCGGGGTAACTCATTCGTATGAGTGAACGAAAAACTTATCTCCAATCCAGGTACATTGTTATTGACGCTCCTAAAACAAGTCTCTTAGAGCGCCTTGGCATCCAAGTTGGATTGAAGTGGTTCAGTTGTTCCTATACTCATGGAAAAGAACAATGCGATCTGTAATCAAATTAAGCTAAATTTAATTGATATTTAAAAACTAAGTGAGTATTCGTTTAGGAAAGTACAACCTTTTGTTGGAGTTGTTGTCTCTTTGGGTTGTTATCACTAGTTGCTGTGGTCTTTGGGTTATTGTCTCTTGTGTTTGTTGTCTCTGTACTGATCAAAAGTTTAATGCAACATTTAGGTTATTATGGATACAACTAGGCGATTAAGTGGAAAACCGATGAAATTAACAAAGTTTAGTGCTCAAGACAAAATAAATTGAAACTCAAAAAAATAAATGGTAAAACGTCATCAGTGGCACATCAAAGAAGTAAAAAATGTCCCGCTCGAGGCCCACTTTCGATCTCAACTTTTATTTAGAGGATTGATTCTCTTTCCTACAAAAAAATGTGAAAGAAGAATTTCTTATCCAATGAAGCAGGCATGGTGGAACAACAAATTTACGAATGTTTAAGCGC